>NC_140998.1:186143197-186264420 GCF_052327205.1 Somniosus microcephalus
ATTGGGGGTTTATTTCTGAATCCAATGCCCACATTGAGGATATATTTCTGAATCCAGTGCCCACATTGGGGATTTATTTCTCAATCCAGTGCCCACATTGGGGGTTTATTTCTGAATCCAGTGTCAACATTGGGGTTTATTTCTCAATCCAGTGCCCACACTGGGGGTGTATTTCTCAATCCAGTGCCCACATTGGGGATTTATTTCTCAATCCAGTGCCCACATTGGTGTTTTATTTCTCAATCCAGTGCCCACATTGGGGGTGTATTTCTCAATCCAGTGCCCACAATTGGGGATTCATTTCTCAATCCAGTGCCCACATTGGGGGTTTATTTCTGAATCCAGTGCCCACATAGAGGGTTTATTTCTCAATCCAGTGCTCACATTGGGGGTTTATTTCTGAATCCAGTGCCCACATTGGGGGTGTGTTTCTCAAACCAGTGCCCACACAGAGGGTTTATTTCTCAATCCAGTGCCCACAATGAGGATTTATTTCTCAATCCAGTGCCCACATTGGGGGTTTATATCTCAATCCAGTGCCCACATTGGGGGTTTAATTCTCAATCCCGTGCCCACATTGGGGGTTTATTTCTGAATCCAGTGTCCAAATTGGGGGTTTATTTCCGAATCCAGTGCCCAAATTGGGGGTTTATTTCTCAATCCAGTGCCCACATTGGGGGTTTATTTCTCAATCCAGTGCCCACATTGGGGGTTTATTTCTTAATCCAGCGCCCACATTGGGTGTTTATTTCTGAATCCAGTGCCCAAATTGGGGGATTATTTCTCAATCCAGTGCCCACATTGGGGATTTATTTCTTAATCCAGTGCCCACATTGGGTGTTTATTTCTGAATCCAGTGCCCAAATTGGGGGTTTATTTCTCAATCTAGTGCCCACATTGTGGGCTTATTTCACAATCCAGTGCCACATTGGGGGTTTATTTCTTAATGCAGTGCCCACATTGGGTGTTTATTTCTGAATCCAGTGCCCAAATTGGGGGTTTATTTCTCAATCCAGTGCCCACATTGGGTGATTATATTTCAATCCAGTGCCCACATTGGGGGTTTATCTCCAATCCAGTGCCCACATTGGGGGTTTATTTCTGAATCCAGTGCCCACATTGGGGATTTATTCCTCAACCCCGTGCCCACATTGTTTTTTTTTGTCTGAATCTAGTGCCCACATTGGAGATTTATTTCTCAACCCCGTGCCCCCATAGGGGGTATATTTCTGAATCCAGTGCCCACATAGAGGGTTAATTTCTCAATCCAGTGCCCACATTGGGATTTTATTTCTCAATCCATTGCCCACATTGGGGGTTTATTTCTCAATCCAGTGCCCACATTGGGGGTTTATTTCTTAATCCAGTGCCCATTTTGCGTGTTTATATCTGAATTCAGTGCCCAAATTGGGGGTTTATTTCTGAATCCAGTGCCCAAATTGGGGGTTTATTTCTCAATCCAGTGCCCACATTGGGGGTTTATTTCTCAATCCAGTGCCCACATTGGGTTTTATTTCTTAATCAAGTGCCCACATTGGGTGTTTATTTCTGAATCCGGAGCCCAAATTGGGGGTTTATTTCTCAATCCAGTGCCCACATTGGGGGATTATTTCTGAATCCAGTGCCCACAGTGGGGGTTTATTTCTGAATCCAGTGCCCACATTGAGGGTTTATTTCTAAATCCAGTGCCCACATTGGGGTTTATTTCTCAATCCAGTGCCCACATTGGGGGTTTATTTCTCAATCCAGTGCCCACATTGGGGGATTATTTCTGAATCCAGTGCCCACAGTGGGGGTTTATTTCTGAATCCAGTGCCCACATTGAGGGTTTATTTCTAAATCCAGTGCCCACATTGGGGTTTATTTGTTAATCCAGTGCTCACATAAGGTGAGAATTTCTGAAAACAGTGCCCACATTTGGGGTTTATTTCTGAATCCAATGCCCACATTGGGTGATTATATTTCAATCCAGTGCCCACATTGGGGGTTTATTTCTCAATCCAGTGCCCACATTGGGGGTTTATTTCTGAATTCAAATGCCCACATTGGGGGTGTATTTCTCAATCCAGTGCCCACAGAGGGTTTATTTCTCAATCCAGTGCCCACATTGGGGGTTTATTTCTCAATCCAGTGCCCACATTGGGGGTTTATTTCTCAATCCAGTGCCCACATTTGGGGTTTATTTCTTAATCCAGTGCGCACATTGGGTGTTTATTTCTGAATCCAGTGCCCAAATTTGGGGTTTATTTCTGAATCCAGTGCCCACATTGGGTGTTTATTTCTCAATCCAGTGTCCACATTGGGGGTTTATTTCTCAATCCAGTGCCCACATTGGGGGTTTATTTCTCAATCCAGTGCCCACATTGGGGGTTTATTTCTCTATCCAGTGCCCACATTGGGGGTTTATTTCTCAATCCAGTGCCCACATTTGGGGTTTATTTCTTAATCCAGTGCGCACATTGGGTGTTTATTTCTGAATCCAGTGCCCAAATTTGGGGTTTATTTCTGAATCCAGTGCCCACATTGGGTGTTTATTTCTCAATCCAGTGTCCACATTGGGGGTTTATTTCTCAATCCAGTGCCCACATTGGGGGTTTAATTCTCAATCCCGTGCCCACATTGGGGGTTTATTTCTGAATCCAGTGTCCAAATTGGGGGTTTATTTCCGAATCCAGTGCCCAAATTGGGGGTTTATTTCTCAATCCAGTGCCCACATTGGGGGTTTATTTCTCAATCCAGTGCCCACATTGGGGGTTTATTTCTTAATCCAGCGCCCACATTGGGTGTTTATTTCTGAATCCAGTGCCCAAATTGGGGGATTATTTCTCAATCCAGTGCCCACATTGTGGATTTATTTCTTAATCCAGTGCCCACATTGGGTGTTTATTTCTGAATCCAGTGCCCAAATTGGGGGTTTATTTCTCAATCTAGTGCCCACATTGTGGGCTTATTTCACAATCCAGTGCCACATTGGGGGTTTATTTCTTAATGCAGTGCCCACATTGGGTGTTTATTTCTGAATCCAGTGCCCAATTTTGGGGTTTATTTCTGAATCCAGTGCCCACATTGGGTGTTTATTTCTCAATCCAGTGTCCACATTGGGGGTTTATTTCTCAATCCAGTGCCCACATTGGGGGTTTATTTCTCAATCCAGTGCCCACATTGGGGGTTTATTTCTCTATCCAGTGCCCACATTGGGGGTGTATTTTTCAATCCAGTGCCCACATTGGGGGTTTATTTCTGAATCCAGTGTCCACATTGGGGGTTTATTTCTGAATCCAGTGCCCACATTGGGGGTTTATTTGTCAATCCAATGCTCACTTAAGGGGAGAATTTCTGAAAACAGTGCCCACATTTGGGGTTTATTTCTGAATCCAGTGCCCACATTGGGTGATTATATTTCAATCCAGTGCCCACATTGGGGGTTTATCTCCAATCCAGTGCCCACATTCGAGGTTTATTTCTGAATCCAGTGCCCACATTGGGGGTTTATTTGTCAATCCAGTGCTCACATAAGGGGAGAATTTCTGAAAACAGTGCCCACATATGGGGATTTATTTCTGAATCCAGTGCCCACATTGGGTGATTATATTTCAATCCAGTGCCCACATTGGGATTTATCTCCAATCCAGTGCCCACATTCGGGGTTTATTTCTGAATCCAGTGCCCACATTGGGTGATTATATTTCAATCCAGTGCCCACATTGGGGGTTTATCTCCAATCCAGTGCCCACATTCGGGGTTTGTTTCTCAATCCAGTGCCCACATTGGGGGTGTATTTCTGAATCCAGTGCCCACATTGGGGGTTTATTTCTGAATCCAGTGCCCACATTGGGGTGTATTTCTCAATCCAGTGCCCACATTGGAGGTGTATTTTTCAATCCAGTGCCCACATTGGGGGTTTATTTCCCAATCCAGTGCCCACATTGGGGGTTTAATTCCCAATCCAGTGCCCACATTGGGGGTGTATTTCTCAATCCAGTGCCCACATTGGGGGTTTATTTCGCAATCCAGTGCCCGCATTGGGGGTTTATTTCTCAATCCAGTGCCCACATTGGGGGTTTATTTCTCAATCCATTGCCCACATTGGGGGTTTATTACTGAATCCAGTGCCCACATTGGAGGTTTATTTTTGAATCCAGTGCCCACATTGTGGCTTTGTTGCTCAATCCGGTGCCCACGTTGCGGGTTTATTTCTCAACCCAGTGCCCACATTCTGGTTTATTTTCATTCCAGTGCCCACATTGTGGGTTTATCTCTCAATCCAGTGCCCACATTGGGGGTTTATTTCTCAATCCAGTGCCCACATTTGGGGTTTATTTCTTAATCCAGTGCGCACATTGGGTGTTTATTTCTGAATCCAGTGCCCAAATTTGGGGTTTATTTCTGAATCCAGTGCCCACATTGGGTGTTTATTTCTCAATCCAGTGTCCACATTGGGGGTTTATTTCTCAATCCAGTGCCCACATTGGGGGTTTATTTCTCAATCCAGTGCCCACATTGGGGGTTTATTTCTCTATCCAGTGCCCACATTGGGGGTTTATTTCTCAATCCAGTGCCCACATTTGGGGTTTATTTCTTAATCCAGTGCGCACATTGGGTGTTTATTTCTGAATCCAGTGCCCAAATTTGGGGTTTATTTCTGAATCCAGTGCCCACATTGGGTGTTTATTTCTCAATCCAGTGTCCACATTGGGGGTTTATTTCTCAATCCAGTGCCCACATTGGGGGTTTAATTCTCAATCCCGTGCCCACATTGGGGGTTTATTTCTGAATCCAGTGTCCAAATTGGGGGTTTATTTCCGAATCCAGTGCCCAAATTGGGGGTTTATTTCTCAATCCAGTGCCCACATTGGGGGTTTATTTCTCAATCCAGTGCCCACATTGGGGGTTTATTTCTTAATCCAGCGCCCACATTGGGTGTTTATTTCTGAATCCAGTGCCCAAATTGGGGGATTATTTCTCAATCCAGTGCCCACATTGTGGATTTATTTCTTAATCCAGTGCCCACATTGGGTGTTTATTTCTGAATCCAGTGCCCAAATTGGGGGTTTATTTCTCAATCTAGTGCCCACATTGTGGGCTTATTTCACAATCCAGTGCCACATTGGGGGTTTATTTCTTAATGCAGTGCCCACATTGGGTGTTTATTTCTGAATCCAGTGCCCAATTTTGGGGTTTATTTCTGAATCCAGTGCCCACATTGGGTGTTTATTTCTCAATCCAGTGTCCACATTGGGGGTTTATTTCTCAATCCAGTGCCCACATTGGGGGTTTATTTCTCAATCCAGTGCCCACATTGGGGGTTTATTTCTCTATCCAGTGCCCACATTGGGGGTGTATTTTTCAATCCAGTGCCCACATTGGGGGTTTATTTCTGAATCCAGTGTCCACATTGGGGGTTTATTTCTGAATCCAGTGCCCACATTGGGGGTTTATTTGTCAATCCAATGCTCACTTAAGGGGAGAATTTCTGAAAACAGTGCCCACATTTGGGGTTTATTTCTGAATCCAGTGCCCACATTGGGTGATTATATTTCAATCCAGTGCCCACATTGGGGGTTTATCTCCAATCCAGTGCCCACATTCGAGGTTTATTTCTGAATCCAGTGCCCACATTGGGGGTTTATTTGTCAATCCAGTGCTCACATAAGGGGAGAATTTCTGAAAACAGTGCCCACATATGGGGATTTATTTCTGAATCCAGTGCCCACATTGGGTGATTATATTTCAATCCAGTGCCCACATTGGGATTTATCTCCAATCCAGTGCCCACATTCGGGGTTTATTTCTGAATCCAGTGCCCACATTGGGTGATTATATTTCAATCCAGTGCCCACATTGGGGGTTTATCTCCAATCCAGTGCCCACATTCGGGGTTTGTTTCTCAATCCAGTGCCCACATTGGGGGTGTATTTCTGAATCCAGTGCCCACATTGGGGGTTTATTTCTGAATCCAGTGCCCACATTGGGGTGTATTTCTCAATCCAGTGCCCACATTGGAGGTGTATTTTTCAATCCAGTGCCCACATTGGGGGTTTATTTCCCAATCCAGTGCCCACATTGGGGGTTTAATTCCCAATCCAGTGCCCACATTGGGGGTGTATTTCTCAATCCAGTGCCCACATTGGGGGTTTATTTCGCAATCCAGTGCCCGCATTGGGGGTTTATTTCTCAATCCAGTGCCCACATTGGGGGTTTATTTCTCAATCCATTGCCCACATTGGGGGTTTATTACTGAATCCAGTGCCCACATTGGAGGTTTATTTTTGAATCCAGTGCCCACATTGTGGCTTTGTTGCTCAATCCGGTGCCCACGTTGCGGGTTTATTTCTCAACCCAGTGCCCACATTCTGGTTTATTTTCATTCCAGTGCCCACATTGTGGGTTTATCTCACAATCCAGTGCCCACATTGGGGGTGTATTTCTGAATCCAGTGCCCACATTGGGAGTTTATTTCTCAATCCAGCGCCACTTAGTTGGCCCAAATTCGGCACCTTGATCATGTCCACTATTGCACATAATATAAATGTCAAACAATAAATCTGCAGTGAGTATGTTCGTTCCACTGGGATACAGGGCTGGGGAAAGATTGGGGAGTCGGGTGTGGGGACTGTGGTGGTGGGACAGGCGTGGGAGGACAGGAGTGGGGGTGTGGGTGTGAGTGGACAAGGGTGGTGGGGTCAGGGGATGGAGGTCAGGAGTGGGGTTGCGGGTGTGAGTGGAGAAGCGTGGTGGGGTCAGGGGTGTGTGTCAGGATTGCTGGGCGGAATTGGGGGTTAGCGGTACAGGGGTTGTTGCGAAAGCTGGGTGGGACGGGCGTTGTTGATACCTGTGGGTGGGACAGTGATTTTGGGTCTTGTGTTAGTTGGCACAGGGGTTAGTGGGATAGCGGTTGGTGGGTCGGTCAATTGACCCACACTACGGAGATTCTCACTAAATAACAGGCTATTGTAAATGTGGGCCTTGTATCCGTGCCCATTATTGTTACCTGGAAGCCTCGTGCCCATGTTGCACAGGTTGCCCTTACAACAGGTGGGGTTAGGAGCGATTGCAAGCCTCGCATTAGTTGGCTAGCGAATTCGCATTTGTTCTTGGATACACAACCTTTGATGAATTTCAATGGAGCAGGTGCTGGTAACAGAAAGACACAGGTCATTTATAGTAGGTCTGTTGTATAATAGTGTGTAATAGAGCATCGACTCACCACACCGCCCCTGTGGAATTGTGGTTATAGATGCTGCACATTATCCAAGCACACAACTGAAACATTTACTTATTTTAACACAAACTCCAATGACTGGGATTGGAGTTCAGGTCCGGTACAAACTTACAGGATGAGTCACCCCTCATTACTCCGCGCAAACCCCCCACCTGAAATAAATTTGTCCAGGTTTCTACTCATGTCCAACTGGATACAAACTTACAGGACAGCCCTGCTCCTAGTATAGCAGAACAATGGATTTCTGACCCCAGAGAGGCCAGTAACCTGGAGGTGAATTGCTGAGATCACTGATAACATATATATATATATATAATGTGGGATATATATTTACATATATACACACCGTGAGATACATATATGTATACATGTGTGATATTTATGTACTTACACACAATGTGGGATATTTATATATCATTACACACACACTGTCACATATATAATAAATATGTATATATAACACACACTGTGGGATATCATGAAATTATAGGGGAAAAATTGCTGATCGCCAGCATTCGGTGTCACTGCCAACTGACGTTAACGGCCGCCCGAAATGGCCGCAGCTCTAACCGACCTAAATTGGTGTGGGGGGGTGTGTGGACATGAAGTTAGGTGGCGCAGCGCTAACCTTAGGAGCAGCGCTAACCTTAGGACCCCCGCCGTTCTGGTGGCATTGCACGAGGGATCCGGGACCAATTGGATGTGCTGGTGCGGCATTGCTGCTTCCCCGAGCGTCTGTGTGCGAGGCTGTGACGCTCGGAATGCATTGTGGGCAGTGAGGGGCACTTAAATTTAAGCCTATTCTACTCAATCTCTCCTCATAGGACAATCCCCCCATCCCAGGAACCAGTCTGGTGAACCTTCGTAGCACTCCCTCAATGGCAAGTATATCCTTCCTTAGGTAAGGAGACCAAAACTGTACACAATACTCCAGGTGTGCTCTCACCAGAGTCTTTTATAATTGTAGTAAGACATCTTTGCTCTTGTACTCAAATCCTCTTATAATAAAGGCCAATATACCATTTGCTTTCCTAATTGCTTGTTGTACCTGCATGTTAACTTTCAGTGATTCGTGTACAAGGACACCCAGGTCCCTCTGAACACCAACATTTCCCAATCTCTCACCATTTAAACGAGAGTTTCCTGTACTCTGATTTGCTATTTTTCCTACCAAAGTGGATAACTTCACCATTCTCCACATTATATTCCATTTGCCATGTTCTTGCCCATTCACTTGGCCTGCCTATATCCCCTTGAAACCTCCTTGCATCCTCCTCACAACTTACATTCCAACCCAGCTTTGTATCATCAGCAAACTTGGATATATTACATTTGGTCCCCTCATCAAATCATTGATGTAGATTGTGAATAGCAGAGGCCCAAGCACTGATCCTTGTGGTACCCCACTAGTTACAGCCTGTCAACCCGAAAATTACCCGTATATTCCTACTCTCTGTTTCCTGTCCATTAACCAATCCTCAATCCATGCTAGTATATTTCCCCCAATCCCATGAGCATTAATTTTGTTTAATAACCTCTTGTGTGGCACCTTATCGAATGCCTTCTGAAAATCCAAATACACCACATCCACTGGTTCCCCCTTATCTATTCTGTTAATTACAACCTCAGAAAAGTCTAACAGATTTGTCAAACATGATTTCCCTTTCATAAATCCACGTTGACTCTGCCCAATCCTATTATTATTTTCTAAGTGCCCTGTTACCACGTCCTTAATAATAGATTCTAGCATTTTCCCTACTATTGATATCAGGCTAACTGGTCTGTAGTTCCCCGTTTTCTCTCTCCCTCCTTTCATAAATTGTGGGGTTACATTTGCTACCTTCCAATCCGAGGTAACCATTCGAGAATCTATGGAATTTTGGAAAATGACAACCAATGCATCCACTATCTCTATCGCCAACTCTATCAAAACAATAGGATGCAGGCCATCAGGTCCAGGGGATTTATCAAATTTCACTCCCATTAATTTCTCCAGTACTACTTTTTTACAAATACTAATATCTTTCAGTTCCTCATTCTCGCTAGACCCTTGGTTCTCCACTATTTCCAGGATGTTTTTTGCGACTTTTTCCGTGAAGACAGACACAAAGGCTGGGATCTTACGTGTGGAGGTGTGTTGTGGGCAGGACTGTTGGTTTCCGGGCTCTAGTCCTGCCCCCAGCGATGTCTGATGACCTGACCTATTTTCCCCTGATTGGCCTTGTTAAGCCCGCCCTTTGGGCTTGCCGGTCAATTAAGGGAAAGCCGGTGTCAGATGACGTCAGTGGATGACACTTTATCTGCCGGTTTTCTTAAAGTGACAGGCCCCATAATTTGTTTGACGGATGATTTGACAGTGTTTGACAGCATTGAGTTGCTGTCAAACACTGACAATCACTGTCCAAAAGTGAGCCCTTGCATCCAGGTACACCAATGACTCTCTCCTTAGGAGAAAACAGATGGCAGCTACATGTGAGATTGCAGAAGCCACCTGTCAATTCTGCCGATCGGATGAGGCTTCACAGAAACATCAAATCGTGTCACCTGCAGATACATATAAACAGAATAAAAATATTTCTCACTACATTCTCTCACCTGTCATACGTACCTGTGCACCATTGCATCCATCACACTACCTCTGCAGCTGTCATTTGCAAACTTACACTGCAGCAGACCCACAGCTCGCCTTGCTGACCCAGGCATTAATTGGCTCTAATCCCTTTCCCATCTCTAGGAAATGGGTTCCTGTGCGAGTCGGGGACCTGCCTCCCGGGAAGATGGTTCGGAGGTGAGTTGGGAGTGGGGTTGGGACCCTTTCCCAATTTTTCCCATTTTCCCAGCAGTCCCACCTCCAACCCGCCTCCACAGGGCTGGTAAAATCCATCCCACAGTATTTGTTTAATTTCTCTGCCATTCCCTTATTCCCCATTTTAATTCTCCTGTCTCAGTCTGTAAGGGACCCACATTTACTTTCACTAATCTTTTCCTTTTTACATACCTATAGAAGCTTTTACAATCTGTTTTTATGTCTCTCCCTAGATAACTCTCATATTCTATTTTCCCTTTCTTTATCAATTTCTTGGTCCTCCTTTGCTGAATTCTAAAATCCTACTCTGCCCTACATTACAGCTATTATTTGGGGGCCTATAAACAACTCCCACCAATGTATTCTGCCCCGTGCTGTTTCTTAGCTCCACCCAAACTGATTCTATTTCTTAATTTTCAGAGCTAAGATCATTACTCTCTACTGTCTTTTTCCCATCCTTTATTATCAGGGCTACCCTTCCTCCTTTTCCGTTTTGCCTATCCCTTCCAAAAGTTATGTATCCTGGAATATTTAGTTTCCAACCACGGCCACTTTGCAACCACATCTCCGTTATGACTATTAGATCAAACCTGTTCATTTCTATCTGTGCTATTAATTCATCTATTTTGTTGTGAATGCTTCACACATTCAGATATAGTGCCTTTAGCTTTGACTTACTTCTCTTTTTCCCTGATGTCACCTTAGTCACTGATGCCTTATTACCTTTGTTACTCTCTGTCTTATTACTCTCTGTCCCTTCCTGACACTGTTTATTTTTACCCAAACCTCTACGATGCTCTAGGGCCTTGACATTTCCCTCACTGCTTTTAAATTTACTATTTCCTGAATCCTCCCGCTAACCCCCCCGCTTTATTAGTTTAAAGCCCTGTCTACTGCCCTAGTTATTCGGTTCTCCGGGACACTGGTCGCAGCCTGGTTGAAGTGAAGCCCGCCCCAATGGAACAGCTCCATCTTTCCCCAGAACTGGTGCCAATGTCCCATGAACCGAAACCCCTTCCTCCCACACCATTCTTTGAGCCATGCATTTAAACCTCTAATCTGTTTGTCCTTATGACAATTTGCGCGTGACTCAGGTAACATTCCAGAGATTATTACCTTCGAGATTCTGATTTTTACTTTGGCTCCTAGCTCCTCAAAATGCCTCAGCAGAACCTCATTCCTAGTTCTACCTATATCGTTGGTTCCTATGTGGACCACGACAACTGGATCCTCACCCTCCCACTCCAAGTTCTTCACCAGCCATGAGGAGATGTCTTTAATCCTGGCACTGGACAGGCAACACAACCTTCGGTGCGCTCGGTCACGGCTGCAGAGAACAGTATCTATCCCCCTGACTATACTGTCCCCTACCGCAACTACATTCCTTTTCACTCCCCCCATTTGAATGGCCTCCTGCACCATGGTGCCATGGTCAGCTTGCTCATCCATCCTGCAGGCTTTTCCTTCATCCACACAGGCAGCAAGAACCTCACACCTGTTGGCCAAGGGCAAAGGCTGAGGCTCCTCCAGTACTGCACCTGGGCTCCCCTTACCTGCCTGAGCTGCAGTCTCACCATCCTGACCCTGACTATTAACCAGACCCTCCCGTCAGCACAACTCTACCCTTCTGTCTTCCTCATTTCACCCACCCAGGAAATGCAGCCTGCCCTGCTAGTGGGTCAACAAGAAGAGGTAGCCTGTCCAACCAGTGGGACCGCAGGTGGATGATTACATCCCGGATTTCCCGGCCATAAAGGGACTGTCTAGGATGCATCTTTCCATCTAATTCCTCCTCTTCAGCTTCCTCCTCTTCCCATTGCAAGCAGATGCTGTAAATGTGAAATGACAGCATAAGATGCTGCAAATACTCAGTTGGTCAGGCAGCATGTTGACCTAAGATGTGAACTCCATGGATGTAGCACGACCTGCTGAGTATTTGCAGCATGTTCTGTCTTTTCAAAGGCGTTCACTTACCATCTGAGCCCTTGCACGCGTCCAGCAGCACTCCCAAAACACTGAAAAATCTTTTCACCTATATTGCAGCAAGCCACCACTACAATAAATTAAAAAACATTCCAAGCCCTTCAAACTCACCCAATTGATGTATGTGTCCCTTTCACAGCTGCAGATATTGCCCCTGCCAGCGTCTGTCAGCCTGCTTGCAGGCCAGGTTAACCTGCCATGCCTAGGACCCAGCGCTGAATTGAGCGCTAGGGTTGAAGTTCATGCAGGTGACGTTAATTCACCACCCTGCAATTTTTTTTTACAGGTCGCTGCCGGTTACCAGCAGTTCAAAGGGCACCATGAATATGGTGGCCGCCGTGGGGACCACCTCCAGCTGGAACAAGAGCAGCGACCGCCATTTTCTCGAGAATCGCTGGTGCTAACAGGTGGCGGTAAATATATGAATTTCTCATCCATAAGAAGCTGCTTCAGGGCAGTGTCCTAGGCCCAACCGCCTTCAGCTGCTTCATCAATGACCTTCCCTCCATCATAATGTCAGAAGTGGGGATGTTCGCTGATGACTGCACAATGTTCAGTTCCAATCGCAGATAATGAAGCAGTCAGTGTCCATATGCAACAAGACCTGGACGACATCCAGGCTTGGGCTGATAAATGGCAAGCAACATTCATACCACACAACTGCCAGGCAATGACTGCCAGGCAATCTCCAACAAGAGTCTAACCAGCGGCCCTTGACATTCAATGGCTATACCATCACTGATTCCCATTACATCAACATCCTGGGGGTCACCATTGACCAGACACTTAACTGGACCAGCCACATAAATACTGTGGCTACCAGAGCAGGTCAGAGGCTGGGAATTCTGCGGCAAGTGTCTGACCTCCTGACTCCCCAAAGCCTTTCCACCATCTACAAGGCACAAGTTAGGAATGTAATGGAATACTCTCCACTTGCCTGGATGAGTGCAGCTCAAACAACACTCACAAAACTCGACACCATCCAGGATAAAGCAGCCCGCTTGATTGGCACCCAGTCCACCACCTTAAACTTTCACTCCCTTCACCACCAGCGTACTGTGGCTGCAGTTTGTACCATCTACAAGATGCAGTGCAGCAACTCGCCAAGGCTTCTTCGGCAGCACCTCCCAAACCTGCGACCTCTACCATCTAGAAGGACAAGGGCAGCAGGAGCATGGGAACACCATCACCTGCTAGATCCCCTCCAAGTTACACACCATCCTGACTTTGAAATATATCGCTGTTCCTTCATGGACGCTGAGTCAAAATCCAGAACTCCCTCCCTAACAGCACTGTGGGATCACCTTTAGCACACGGACTGCAGCGGTTCAAGAAGGCAGCTCAACACCACCTTCTCAAGGGCAATTAGGGATGGGCAAGAAATACTGGCCTTGCTTTTGTGTACATATACACCCTGTGATATATACATACACACATACTGTGGGATATTTATATATGTGTGCATTAATTATGTTTTAATGGATGTGTTAACAAAGCAATATTAGTTTCAATTTTTCAGTGCATATCTTTATCTCTGATGAGCCTCAGCGGGACAAGGTTATCTAATTCACTCAGTCGTGTACTCTGCCCGTGCTATGACTGGTTTGTTTGTGGGACTGGTAATGTGCAATGGACTGGGTAATGAGAGATGGATCAGCCGCAAGCTAAATTTTAGATATTTATTAATGTTA
This sequence comes from Somniosus microcephalus, assembly GCF_052327205.1. NCBI lineage: Eukaryota > Metazoa > Chordata > Chondrichthyes > Squaliformes > Somniosidae > Somniosus > Somniosus microcephalus. The sequence continues at coordinate 186,156,900 of NC_140998.1, forward strand.
GATGGGGAAGGGCTAATCTCCGGACAATTTAATGAAGTAGAATTCAAGGGGGCAGAATTCACTTGTCGCTCTTTGTCGAACAGTCCTCCAATGGTCTTTGGTTCATCATTCCCTCCATCCTACAACTACACCTGAAATAACATTGTGCGACTGACATGGAGATCCCACCTGAAGTTGATTTACATTCATCTCACTGTGAGATCCCTTTCAGCAAATGAGGAATCTCCCCCAACATCAATGAAACAGTTCACGCTGTTACCATGACATATTACCAGTTAAACTTACGAAATGGCTGTGTAGAAGAAGCATTGATGCAGCGATCCTGATTTCTGACACATTTCACGATGCGCGAACTGTTGGCACAGGTTTCAGGTTAATCATTATAACATCCAAAGCACTCTAGGCTATTGGGAGGGGGATTTTTTACTGAAAGATGAACACAGAATATTAAGGAACCCAAAAGTATTGAGCTGGAGATGAAGATTCTCCAGATCCATTGACTTTTTAAATGCCATTAATAATGAATCAATTAATGAGTAGCTACATAGAATCACACAGATCTGAAAGAGGCCATTCGGCCCATCATGCCTATGCTGGCTTTTTTAAAGAGCTATCCAAATAATCCCACTCCACCTGCTCTTTCCCCATAGCTCTGATTTTTTTCCTTTTCAGGATTTATCCAATTCCCTCTTTTTCCGATTGGCAGGCAGTGACTAGTGGGGTAGCACAGGGATTGGTCCTTGGACCCCAGCTATTCACAATATATTTTAATGATCTAGACAAGGGAACTAGATGTAATATCTCCAAGTTTGCAGATGACACAAAGCTGGGTGGGTGTGTGTGCTGTGAGGAGGATGCCGAGAAACTCCAGGATGATTTGGACAGGTTGGGTGATTAGGCAGAAGCATGGCAGATGCAATATAACGTGGATAAATGCGAGGTTATCCACTTTGGTGTCAAAAACAGGAAAGCAGATTATCTGAATGGCAATAGATTGGGAGAAGGGGAAGTGCAACGAGACCTGGGTGTCCTTGTGCACCAGTCGCTGAAGGTAAGCATGCAGGTGCAGCAGGCGGTTAAGAAGGCAAATGGTATGTTGGCCTTCATAGCGAGAGGGTTTGAGTACAGGAACAAGGATGTCTTGCTGCAGTTGTACAGGGCCTTGGTGAGACCACATCTTGAGTATTCTGTGCAGTTTTGGTCGTCTTATCTGAGGAAGGATGTTCTTGCCATGGAAGGAGTTCAGCGAAGATTCACCAGGCTGATACCTGGGATGGCAGGAAAGACATATGAGGAGAGATTGTTTCAATTGGGCTTATACTCGCTGGAGTTTAGAAGAATGAGAGGGGATCTCATTGAAACTTATAAAATTCTGACAGGACTGGACAGACTAGATGCAGGAACGATGTTCCCGATGGTCGGGGAGTCCAGAATCAAGGGTTACAGTCTAAGGATACGGGGTAAGCCATTTAGGACACAAATGAGGAAGAATTTCTTCACCCAGAGAGTGGTGAACCTGTGGAATTCTCTACCACAGAAGGCAGTAGAGGCCAATTCATTAAATATATTCAAGAAGGAGTTAGATATATTTCTTAAGGCTAAAGGGATCAAGGGATATGGGGAGAAGGCAGGGACAGGGTACTGAATTTGGATGATCAGCCATGATTGCATTGAATGGCGGAGCAGGCTCGAGGGGTCGAATGGCCTACTCCTGCTCCTATCTTCTATGTTTCTATGTTTCAAAAGTTACTGTTGAATCTGCTTCCACCACCCTTTCAGGCATCAGAGAGTGCTGTGAGTTTGGGTAAGTGTGAGTTAGGGTAAGTGGGGTGTTAGGTGCTCTTTTCAAACTTTAACTCTGTGGGTTGTAGTTAATAAGGCCTTTCTGGCGCAGAGTGACTGTTGGTAAACCATTTAACTGGTGTAATTAGAGGGATTGATTTAATTTAAATGCGAGATGTGGGAGCCGGTAGACCCCATTGAGGCTCACGGTGATTACGTCTGTGACAAGTGTCTGCTGCTACAGGAACTCCAGCTCCGTGTTGATGAGCTGGAGTCTGAGCTTCAGACACTGTGACACATCAGGGAGGTGGTGAAGTACCTGGAATCTGTGTATCAGGAGGTGGTCACACCTATGAAGTTAATTAATTCAGATGTAGCCCATGGTCAGGGACAGGACGGTGTGACTACGAGTGAGGCAGGTACGGGGATCCAGGAGGTAGAGCTGGAGGAGCCGCAGCCCTTGCTCTTGTCCAACAGGTTCGAGGTTCTTACTCCCTGTGGGGACGGGAGCAGGGACTGCAGGGAGGATGAGCAACCTGGCCACAGCACCGTGGAACGGGGGGCCATTCAAGATGGGGGAGTAAATAGAAATGTTGTAGTGGTAGGGGATAGTATTATTAGGGGGATAGATAGAGTTCTCTGCAGCCGAGAGCGAGAGTCCCGAAGGCTGTGTTGCCTACCCGGTGCCAGGGTTAAGGACATCTCCTTTGGGCTGGAAAGAAACTTACAGTGGGAGGGGGTGGATCCAGTTGTCATGGTCCATGTTGGTACAAACAACGTAGATAGGACTAGGAAGCCGGTTCTGTTAAAGGAGTATGAGCAGCTAGGGGTCAAATTAAAAAACAGAACCTCAAGGGTAATAATCTCTGGATTATTACCTGAGCCACGAGTGAATTTGGCTAGGACAAATAAAATTAGAGAGTTAAATGCGTGGCTCAAAGACTGGTGTGGGAGAAATGGGTTTTGCTTTCTGGGACACTGGCACCAGTACTGGGGCAGGAGGGAGCTGTTCCGTTGGGACGGGCTTCACTTGGCCAGTGCTGGGACTAGAGTCCTGGCGGATCATATAACTAGGGCTGTAGAGAGGGCTTTAAACTAACTAGTGGGGGGGGGAGGTTCCTAGAGAGCAAATAATAAAAATGACACCAGAGAAGGTCATAGACTTAGGTAGCAGTGGGGAAATTAAAAACCAGAGCATGTCAGGAAGGGGCAGAAGGTATGGAGTAAAAGGTAAAGTAATAAAAAGGGCATAAGCAGGAACTAAGTGTCACAAAACATATTTGAAAGTTCTCTATCTGAATGCACGTAGCATTCGTAACAAAACAGACGAGTTAATGGCACAAATAATTACATATGGGTATGATCTTGTGGCCATTACAGAAACATGGCTGCAGGGTGACAATGCCTGGGAATTAAACATACCAGGTTATTTAACGATCAGGAAGGACAGGCAGGAAGGAAGAGGAGGTGGGGTGGCTATGTTAATAAAGGTAGGAATCACTGTAATACAGAGAAATGATATTGGGTCAAAGGATCGGGATAATGAAACAGTTTGGGTGGAGATAAGGAATAATAAGGGGAAAAAAATACTAGTGGGCGTAGTCTATAGGCCTCCGAACAGTTGCAACTCTGTTGGACGGAGTATCAATCAGGAAATAGTTGAGGCTTGTAATAAGGGAACATCTATAATTATGGGGGATTTTAACTATCATATTAATTGGACAAATCAAATTGGGCAGGGCTGCCTTGAGGATGAGTTCATTGAATGTATTAGGGATGGGTTTCTTGAGCAGTATGTAACTGAACCGACCAGGGGGCAAGCAACCTTAGATCTGGTCCTGTGTAACGAGACAGGATGAATTAAAAATGTCCTAGTAAAGGATCCCCTTGGAATGAGTGACCATAACATGGTTGAATTCCATATTCAATTAGAGGGTGAGAAGGTTGGATCTCAAACAAGCGTGCTAAGCTTGAATAAAGGAGACTATGAAGGTATGAGAGCGGAATTGAGTAGAGTGGATTGGGAAAATAGATTAAAGGGTAAGATGATACATGATCAGTGGTGTACATTTAAGGAGTTATTTTACAACTTCCAAAAAAAAAATATTCCACTGAGAAGAAAAGGGTGTAAAAGAAAATACAGCCATCCATGGCTAAGTAAAGAAATTAAGGATAGTATTCGACTAAAAACAAGGGCATATAAGGTAGCCAAATCTAGTGGGAGGATAGAGGATTGGGAAAACTTAAAAAGACAGCAAAAAATAACAAAAAGATTGACTAAGAAAGGGAAGATAGATTATGAAAGTAAATTAGCAAAAAATATAAAAACAGATAGTAAGAGTTTTTATAGTTATATAAAAAGAAAAGGGTGACTAAAGTAAATGTTGGTTCCTTAGAGGATGAGACCGGGAAATTAATGGTGGGAAATATGGAGATGGCAAAAACACTGAATGAATATTTTGTATCAGTCTTTACAATAGAAGACACTAAGAATATCCCAACACTGGACAAACAGGGGGCTATAGGGGGGGAGGAGCTAAACACGATCAAAATCACTACGGAAGTGGTACTCGGTAAAATAATGGGACTCAAGGCGGATAAATCACCTGGACCTGATGGCTTACATCCTAGGGTCTTGAGGGAAGTGGCGGTAGGAATTGTGGATGCATTAGTAATAATTTCCCCAAACTCCCTGGACTCAGCAAAGGTCCCGGCAGACTGGAAAACTGCTAATGTAACACCCTTATTTAAAAAGGGCAGTAGACAGAAGGCTGGAAACTATAGACCGGTTAGCCTAACATCTGTGGTAGGTAAAATTTTGGAGTCCATTATTAAGGAGGCAGTAACAGGACATTTGGATAATCATAACTTAATAGGACAAAGTCAGCATGGTTTGATGAAGGGGTAGTCATGTTTGACAAATTTGCTGGACTTCTTTGAGGAAGTAACATATATGGTGGATAAAGGGGAACCAGTGGACGTAGTGTATTTAGACTTCCAAAAGGCATTTGACAAGGTGCCACACAAAAGATTATTGCTTAAGATAAAAAATCACGGGATTGGGGGTAATATTCTGGCATGGATAGAGGATTGGCTATCTAACAGAAGGCAGAGAGCTGGGATAAATGGTTCATTCTCAGACTGGCAATCATTAACTAGTGGTGTTCCGCAGGGGTCAGTGCTGGGTCCCCAACTCTTTACAATCTATATTAACGATTTGGAGGAGGGGACCGAGTGTAACATATCAAAGTTTGCAGATGATACTAAGATGGGAGGGAAAGTAGTGAGTGAGGAGGACATAAAAAACCTGCAAGGGGACATAGACAGGCTAAGTAAGTGGGCAGAGATTTGGCAGATGGAATACAATACTGGAAAGTGTGAGGTTATGCACTTTGGCAGGAAAAATCGTAGAGCAAGTTATTATCTTAATGGCAAGAAACTGGAAAGTACTGAAGTGCAAAGGGATCTGGGGGTCCTGGTGCACGAAACTCAAAAAGGTTAGTATGCAGGTGCAGCAAGTGATTAAGAAGGCCAATGGAATGTTGGCTTTCATTGCTAGGGGGATAGAATATAAAAATAGGGAGGTATTGCTTCAGTTGTACAAGGTATTGGTGAGACCGCACCTGGAATACTGCATACAGTTTTGGTGTCCATACTTAAGAAAAGACATACTTGCTCTCGAGTCAGTACAAAGAAGGTTCACTCGGTTAATCCTGGGGATGAGGGGATGGACATATGAGGAGAGGTTGAGTAGATTGGGACTCTACTCATTGGAGTTCAGAAGAATGAGAGGCGATCTTATTGAAACATATAAGATTGTGAAGGGGTTGGATCGGGTGGATGCGGGGAGGATGTTCCCGATGATGGGTGAAACTAGAACTAGGGGGCATAGTCTTAGAATAAGGGGCTGCTCTTTCAAAACTGAGATGAGGAGGAACTACTTCACTCAGAGGGTGGTAGGTCCATGGAATATGCTGCCCCAAAAAGCTGTAGAAGCTACATCATTACATAAATTTAAAACAGAAATAGACAGTTTCCTTGAAGTAAAGGGAATTAAGGGTTATGGGGAGCGGGCAGGAATTTGGACATGAGTCTAGGTTCGGAGCGGTCATGGCCCTGTGGGTAGCAGAGCAGGCCCAGGGACCGTGTAGCCTGACCCTGCTCCTATTTCGTGTGTCTAATTCTGTTAGATTCAGGAGCTGGTTCTGTGATAGTAGATTGGCGGTTAGGGTCAGATCAGCCATGATCTTATTAAATGGCGGAGCAGGCTCGAGGGGCCGATTGGCCTACTCCTGCTCCTATTTCTTATGTTATGTTCTTCTGTTACAGATCACAACTACTCGCTACTAAAACAATTCTCCTCATCTCTCCTCTGGTTCTTTTGCAAATGATCTTAGTCTGTGTCCTCTGCTTACTGATCCTCCATCCAGTGGAGGCAGTGTCACCCTGTCTACTCTATCCCTCATAATTTTGAACAGCTTATCAAATCTCCCCTTAACCTTCTGTGCTCGAAGGAGAACCATCCCAGCTTCTCTACTCTCTCCACCTAAATGAAGCAGGTTTATTTTAATCACACTGGGATTGATAGAAATTGAGATCGGTCCATGACAAGCACACCTTGAGGACCAATCAACGCAGTGCGATTCATGCAGGGCAATGGATTTGGATCCAGCTCGGGTATCTGGGCTGGAACAGATCCAGTCCTGATGTGGGGAGAATCTGTTCTCTCCCAGGCCGTAACCCTCCTAGGGAAAGACACCTGTCCCATTCCAGAACGTAAATCTGCCTCAGACTTCTCACTAATTGACACTAAGTTGACTCTCAGCGCGAGATGCCATAAAGAGCCTGATGTGCTCATGGGAAATGGGGCACTGACGTTGCTGCGAGGTAGAATCTCATAGAATGACACAGCACAGAAGTAGGCCATTCGGCCCATCGCGCCTCTGCTGGCTCTTTGAAAGAGTGATCCAATTAGCCCAACTCCAATAAAACTTAATATTAATGTAAATAAAAATAATTAATACAAAATAAAAAATAGAACTTCAGTAGTTTTATAGCTGCAAGTCCAAATGAAGCAATAGCCCAGTGAGAAAAGCAAGGGGACAGGAGGAGACCTTTCAGTAGAAAACCATAATTGCACTGTGCTTTCAGCACCCAGGGCCATCTCCGAGTGCTTCATGATGTCGGAAATGGGAGAGGGATCCATTCATCTGCATTAATATCGCCCTTTGGTAAGCACAATAGGAAAAAGAATTTGTATCATTCCTAACTTTGCAGAGACGCAAAGTGTTGTGAAGAGAAAGAATGAAGCTCAGTGCGATGTTCCAGGAGGATTTTAGAGTTACAGGATATACCATATAGAGATATTAACCAGATTCACCCGAGTGTCCCAATCGGTTACTGTGTGTCTCAGCTTAACTGGAAAAGTCTGATTATTACATAAATCGGAGCTGCAGGAACTGCATTCCAGGTTCTCTATCACAGAACCGAGGTTGTAGGAAAAGGATTCAAAGCAAATTCCGCAGCCTTTGGAAAATATATTTTGTTACGTTACGTCTGAAAACAGAGAGAAATATTCCATCTTTTCATATTGTAGACTCATTCTACACTTTACCCATTTAGTTATCCATTTATTTATCCAGCCATTCCTTTATTTATCGCAGCCTCCCTCCCTCCCTCCATCCATCTCATTTCTGTTATGTTTAAATTGTTTCTCCTGTTCTTCCCTCCTCTCCTGTCCATGTCCCAGTCCCCCAATCCCGCCCACACTTCACATCCATGGGCTCTGGACAACCTGATCCTCGCTTCTCCTTACACCAAGCCGGCCACACAGACCCAGCCGCCCAGAGCGACCAGGGGCCAGACTGGGTTTATCTTGGCCCGAGTCCCAGCGGCTGCCAGTGATACACCCGCCCGATATTCGGTTCCATTTGTTATGTTCATAAATAAATAGACGTTTTCATTATGAACAGCTAGCTTGAGCTAGTCATTTATTCAGCCATGTGGACTAGTGTACAGGCATCCATCTTGACTACTGCCTTGTTGGTAGCCCACCACTAAACATACAGCTCCACCTAGTGTACCATTCTAGAATGACATGTTACTGATCATTACACCATTGACTTCAATGAATACCGGGCAGGGTGTCTATAACAGGTGAATGACAGGTTACCGCCTGTTTCGTGTACCTTCCAGAATGAATTTCTACCCTGAGGTTTTTGTACCTCGGCCCCACTCCTGGAAGCCTCTGTCATATCTTTGCCAGCTCACTAGAAATTAAATATATTCAGAGGCAAATAAAAATCCCACAAAGTGCAATGAGATAAATGACCAGATAAGTAATGTTGGTTGAGGGATTGGCCGAGACACTGGAAAATCACATTTTCCTCTTCTTCGAACAGTGCCATTGGAACCTTTACCTCCAGCTGAGGAGGCAGATGGGGCCTCGGTTTAATGTATCATCAAATGACGGCCCCTCCAAGTCACACACCATCCTGACTTGGAAATATATCGCCGTTCCTTCATCGTCGCTGGGTCAAAATCCTGGAACTCCCTCCCTAACAGCGTTGTGGGAGCACCTTCACCACACGGACTGCAGCGGTTCAAGAAGGCAGCTCACCACTACCTTTTCAAGGGGCAACTAGGGATGGGCAATAAATGCCGGCCTTGCCAGCGAAGCCCACATCCTGAGAAATTATTTGAAAAAATCACCCGTATTTCAAAGGTCACATCGTGCATTGCAGTAACACACACCCCATATTGGAAGCAAACACTATTTTATATAAATATTTATATAGTACCACGAGCGAACAGTTCTATTGAAATAATCAGACTGAAAGAGATTAATAAGTGACCCATTTAATAAAAAGTCTCACCTTCAGTAATGAGAGCACCTATGATGAATATGCCAGAGAACAACTTCATCTTTGCTTTGATCTTTGGTGTTCTTCCTGCAGACCAGTGACACAAACCTCTTCTCCTCACAGCTCTACAGACTGTGTCTATCAGTCGGTAAATATATACGTGAGAATGTTCACCGTCTCCAACATCCAGAATCCTTACTTCCTTGTGTCCTTGCCAAGGTGATTTAGGGCAATCATTAACAATCGCCTTTCATATCTGATAGCAATGAATTGCTACTGAACTGATTACCTCACTCACCCAAAGCATGGGCTGGTTATTGTACAAGAAATTAAAGTCACACTGGTGCAATGGGACACTTGTCTTGGGAGACCGGGGTCACTGGGTGGGACCCAGCTCATTCCTGACCTGGGACTGCCTGAAGGGACAGTGTGTGTAAAACAAAGAGTTCACCGGCATTGTGGCCTGTGCTATTCCCCACTTTAAGAGGCTTCATGCCCCAACTTGGAAGGGTCTGTTCCAACCATCTAATTCTTTCTATTCCTGTCATGAGATTGTGGGTAATTTTAAAATTCTCATCCTTGTGTTTAAATTGCTCCATGGCCTCGCCCTTCCATATGTCTGTTACCTCAATTCAGGTACTGGATGAGTGAATAATCTGATCAGGCAGAGTCCGGGCAGAAATGGGCTGTCCACATTGCAGCCACCCTTCCTCTCCCTGCACCTCCACTGCCTCCACTTCTTGTTTCACTTGCTCCTCCTCTTACTACTCCTCCACTTTCTCCTCCTCTACTTCCTCCTCCTCCACTTCATCCTCCTCCTCCACTTCCTCCTCCTCCACTTCCTCCTCCTCCACTTTCTCCTCCTCCACTTTCTCCTCCTCCACTTTCTCCTCCTCCACTTCCTCCTCCTCCTCCACTTTCTCCTCCCCCACTTCCTCCTCCTCCACTTCCTCCTCCTCCACTTCCTCCTCCTCCACTTTCTCCTCCCCCACTTTCTCCTCCTCCACTTCCTCCTCCTCCACGTTCTCCTCCCCCACTTTCTCCTCCTCCACTTTCTCCTCCTCCACTTCCTCCTCCTCCTCCACTTCCTCCTCCTCCTCCACTTTCTCCTCCCCCACTTCCTCCTCCTCCACTTTCTCCTCCTCCACTTTCTCCTCCTCCACTTTCTCCTCCCCCACTTTCTCCTCCTCTACTTTCTCCTCCTCCACTTTCTCCTCCTCCACTTCCTCCTCCTCCACTTCCTCCTCCTCCACTTTTTCCACTTCATCAGGTGGTGGCAAGGACTGTTCCCTCATAATGGTGAGGTTGTTCAGCAGGCATCATACTACAACAAATCACGATACCCACTCAGCTGAGTACTGCAGAGCTTCTCCAGAGCAGTCCAGGCAGCAGAAACGCTGCTTAATGATAACCGATGGTACGCCGATGGTCTGCTCTATACTCCCCCTTGTGGCAGCATGGCTCTCCTTGTAGGCCTGCTGTGCACGTGTGTTTGGGGTCTGGACAGGAGTCATGAGCCATGTCATGAGGGGATAACTCTTGTTGCCCAGTGCAGTGTCAACCCTGGCTCAGTGGGTAGCCCCCTCGCCTCTGAGTCTGATTGTTGTGGGTTCAAGTCCCACTCCAGGGACTTGAGCACATAAACCTAGGCTGACACTCCCAGTGCAGTGCTAAGGGAGTGCTGCACTGTCAAAGGTGCCGTATTTCAGTTAAACTGAGGCCTCATCTGCGCTCTCAGGTGGACATAAAATATCACATGGCACTATTTTAAAGAAGAGCAGGGGAGTTATCCCTGATGCCCTGGCCAATATTTATCCCTCAATCAACATCACAAAAACATTGCTGTTTGTGGGAGCTTGCTGTGTGCAAACTGGCTGCTGTCTTTCCTACATTACAACAGTGACTACACGTCAAAATACTTCATTGGCTGTAAATCACTTTGTGATGTCCGGTGGTCGTGAAAGGCGCTATAGAAATGTAAGTCGTTCGTTCTTTAGTAGTCTGCATGATGCGTTACCTGTGGCTTCACATCGAGGGAGTGCAATCCCTTTTGGTTGATGAAAATGGCCGAGTTCAGATGAGGCGCATGCAAGGCAATGTGGGTGTAGTCAATGGCACTCTACACCATGGGGAAGCCTGCAATCCGTGCAAACCCTCGTTCTCACTCCGGTTTCTTGTCTCTGGCAAGAGGGAATGAGATGACGCTGTCTCACTGTCTATAGAGAGCCTCAGTGACCTCCCTTATACAGCAGTACTGCAAACTGCGAGATGTTGCTAATATCACCAGCAGCAGCCTGGAAGGAGCCAGATGCAGAAAAATGAAGAGCCATGGTCACATTGACAGCCACAGGCAATGCGGCCCTTGCCTTGCTTTGAGGTTGCAGTTGTGGTTGGCAGATTTCAGTCACAACCTCTTTAGTGAAGCAAAGACGTCTCATTTACTGGTCCTCGCTGAAGCTGTGATCAGAGAATTGCTCCCTGAAGACCCTGGGCGGATATGTCCACATTCTGAGAGCCTTTATCCCCCCCTCCGCCTCCCTCATCTAGAAGCAAGAAAGAGAGAAAAAGAAAGAAAGAAAGAAAGAAAGAAAAAAAGAAAGAAAGAAAGAAAGGAAGAAAGAAAGGAAGAAAGAAAGGAAGAAAGAGAGAAAGAAAGAGAGAAAGAAAGAAAGAAAGAACAAGCAGATAATGTCAGCACAAACAGTGTGTCGGGACTGCAGAATGTGGTAGTTTGTGGACAGTGAGACTGCACCAGATGACCACACCTGTAGGAAATGTCTCTGCCTTGAATCACTCCAGCTTAGAGCCATTGAGCTGGAGTGTGAGTTGAGGCACTCCAACACATAAGAGAGCAGGATCTGGGGAAAGTTTACTCCAGAACACAGTATCAACAAGTAGAGAGCAACATTCCCTCTAAGCTGTGTGGCCACGTGTATCTCTGCCTGTGTCACACATTCCAGGGCCGGCTTTTGTAATGTTAAATTTCACGCATGTGTGAAACAGGCCACGCACCCAAAAAAATTTTGGGGGAACAGTGGTCGAGAGGTGCTAGTAGAGGAAGAGGAGTATGTGACTGATAGTCAGCAGGATAATGGGAACCCAGTGCAGGCAGAGAAGGAGGAACCGCAGGATCTAGCCCAGTCCAACAGGTATGATGAACTTGTTACCTGTGAGGATAAGGAAGAAGGCTGTGGGGAAGGTAGACAGAATGCTGACTGCGGCACCCTGGAACAGGAGGCAGTTCAAGGGTTGACGAGCAGAACAGAATGTTTATAGCATTTAGCCACATGCTCATTAAAATGTGGATCAACACATCAGGGCAGTGAATGTGTGGCTGAAAGTCTGGTGTGGGAAGAAGGGGTCTGTTTCATGGGACACTGGCAGTGGTATTAAGACAGGAAGGAGCTGCACCACTGGGACAGGCTGCACCTGAACCGGGCTGGGACCAGAGGCCTATCTAAAAGGATAATTAGGGCTGGAGAAAGGAGTTGAAACCAATAAAGGGAAGGGAGTGTCTGGGAGGAAACTTGTTAGCTAATGTTAATAAACAGTGTGAATCACAGGAAAGTTCAGAGTGCAGAAAGCGATAAAGCTAATATAAATATTCCGTGAACAGAGTAGATCGTAGGAAATGATAAAGTGTCTGTTAACAATCTAACAGTAATGATAAAAAAAATTTTAAATGTTAAATTGCGTGAGTTAGAGAAAGAGTGAGGCGGTTAAAGGAGCGTGTATGAAATGGAGTGAGCTGGGAACAGAGTGAACTGGGAATGGAGTCAGCTGGGAATGGAGTGAGCTGGGAATAGAGTGAGCTGGGAATGGAGTGAACTGGAAATAGAGTGAGCTGGGAATGGAGTGAGCTGGGAATAGAATGAGCTGGGAATGGAGTGAGCTGGGAACAGAGTGAACTGGGAATGGAGTGAGCTGGGAATGGAGTGAGCTGGGAATATAGTGAGCTGGGAATGGAGTGAACTGGAAATAGAGTGAGCTGGGAATGGAGTGAGCTGGAAATAGAGTGAGCTGGGAATGGAGTGAGCTGGGAACGGAGTGAACTGGGAATGGAGTGAGCTGGGAATGGAGTGACCTGGGAATATAGTGAGCTGGGAATGGAGTGAACTGGAAATAGAGTGAGCTGGGAATGGAGTGAGCTGGGAATAGAATGAGCTGGGATTAGAGTGAGCTGGGAATGGCGTGAGCTCGGAACGGAGTGAGCTGGGAATGGTGTGAGTTGGGAATGGAGTGAGCTGTGAATGGAGTGAGCTAGGAATGGAGTGAGCACGGATCGGAGTGAGCTGCGAATGGAGTCAGCTGGGAACAGAGTGAGCTGGGAACGGAGTGAGCTGGGAATAGAGTGAGCTGGGAATAGAGTGAGCTGGGAACGGCGTGAGCTGGGAATGGAGTGAGCTGGGAATGGAGTGAGCTGGAAACGGAGTGAGCTGGGAATGGAGTGAGCTGGGAATAGAGTGAGCTGGGAATGGAGTGAGCTGGGAATAGAATGAGCTGGGATTAGAGTGAGCTGGGAATGGCGTGAGCTCGGAACGGAGTGAGCTGGGAATGGTGTGAGTTGGGAATGGAGTGAGCTGTGAATGGAGTGAGCTAGGAATGGAGTGAGCACGGATCGGAGTGAGCTGGGAATGGAGTCAGCTGGGAACAGAGTGAGCTGGGAACGGAGTGAGCTGGGAATAGAGTGAGCTGGGAATAGAGTGAGCTGGGAACGGCGTGAGCTGGGAATGGAGTTAGCTGGGAATGGAGTGAGCTGGAAACGGAGTGAGCTGGGAATGGAGTGAGCTGGGAATAGAGTGAACTGGGAATGGAGTGATCTGGGAATAGAGTGAGCTGGGAATGGAGTGAGCTGGGAATGGAGTGAGCTGGGAATGGAGTGTGCTGGGAACAGAGTGAGCTGGGAACAGAGTGAGCTGGGAATGGAGTGAGCTGGGAATGAAGTGAGCTGGGAACGGAGTGAGCTGGGAATGGAGTGAGCTGGGAATGGAGTGAGCTTGTAACGGAGTGAGCTGGAAACAGAGTGAGCTGGGAATGGAGTGAGCTGGAAACGGCGTGTGCTGGGAATAGAGTGAACTGGGATTAGAGTGAGCTGGGAATGGAATGAGCTTGGACCAGAGTGAGCTGGGAATGGAGTAAGCTGGAAATGGAGTGAGATGGGAATGGAGTGAGCTGGAAAAGGAATGAGCTGGGAATAGAGTGAGCTTGGAATAGAGTGAGCTGGGAACAGAGTGAGCTGGGAACAGAGTGAGCTGGGAATAGAGTGAGCTTGGAATGGAGTGATCTGGGAATGGAGTATCTGGGAATAGTGTGAGCTGGGATTAGAATGATCTAGGGATGGAGTGAGCTGGAAACGGAGAGTTCTGGGAATAGAGTGAACTGGGAATGGAGTGAGCTGGGAATAGAATGAGCTTGGATTAGAGTGAGCTGGGAATGGCGTGAGCTCGGAATGGAGTGAGCTGGGAATGACATGAGTTGGGAATGGAGTGAGCTGTGAATGGAGTGAGCTAGGAATGGAGTGAGCGCAGACCGGAATGAGCTGGGAATGGAGTGAGCTAGAAATGGAGTGAGCTGGGAACGGAGTGAGCTGGGAATGGAGTGAGCTGGGAATGGAGTGAGCTGGGAATAGAGTGAGCTGGGAATAGAGTGAGCTGGGAACGGCATGAGCTCGGAACGGAGTGAGCTGGGAATGGCGTGAGTTGGGAATGGAGTGAGCTGTGAATGGAGTGATCTGTTAATGGACAGAGCTGGGAATGGAGTGATCACGGACCGGAGTGAGCTTGGAATGGAGTCAGCTGGGAATGGAGTGAGCTGGGAATGGCGTGAGATGTGAATGGAGTGAGTTGTGAATGGAGTGAGTTGTGAATGGAGTGAGCATGCACCGGAGTGAGCTGGGAATGGAGTGAGCTGGAAAGAAAGTGAACTGGAAAGAGAGTTACTTTGGAATTGAATGAGCTGGGAAAGTAGTGAGCTGGGAATGGTGTAAGCTGGGAAAAGAGTGAGCTAGGAATGGAATGAGCTGGGAATGCAATGAGCTGAGAGTAGAGTGAGTTGGAAACCGGTGAGCTGGGAACAAATTGAGCTGGAAATGGAACGAGCAGGGAACGGAGTTTGTTGGGAATGGATTGAGCCCAGAAAGGAGTGAGCTGGGAATGGAGGGAGCTGGGAAATGAGTGAGTTGGGAATGGATTGAGCCCAGAAAGGAGTGAGCTGGGAATGGAGGGAGCTGGGAAATGAGTGAGTTGTGATCAGTTTCAGCTGGGAACGGAGTGAGCTGGTAATGGAGTAGACATGGAACAGAATGAACTGGGAATGGAGAGATCTGGGAATGCAGTGAGCTAAGAGTAAAGTTAGCTGGGAACCAGTGAGCTGGGAAAAGATTGAGCTGGGAATAGATTGGTCTGCAAAAGGAGTGAGCTGGGAATGGAGTGAGCTGGGAGCGGAGTGAGCTGGGAACGCAGTGAGCTGGGAATGGCGTGAGCACGGACCGGAGTGAACTGGGAACGGAGCGAGCTGGGAATGGAATGAGCTGGGAGTGGAGTGAGCTGGGAATGGAGTGAGCTGGGTGCGGTGTGAGCAGGGAATGGAGTGAGCTGGGTGCGGTGTGAGCTGGGAATGGAGTGAGCTGGGTGCAGTGTGAGTTGGGAATGGACTGAGCTGGGTGCGGTGGGAGCTGGGAGCGGCGTGAGCTGGGAGCGGAGTGAGCTGGGAATGGAGTGAGCTGGCAATGGTGTGAGCTGGGAATGGAGTGAGCTGGGTGCGGTGTGAGCTGGGAATGGAATGAGCTGAGAATGGAGTGAGCTGGGAATGGAGTGAGCTGGGAATGGAGTGAGCTGGGAATGGAGTGAGCTGGGTGCGGTGTGAGCTGGGAATGGAGTGAGCTGGGTGCGGTGTGAGCTGGGAATGGAATGAGCTGGGTGCGGTGTGAGCTGGGAGCGGAGTGAGCTGGGAGTGGAGTGAGCTGGGAGCGGACTGAGCTGGGAAGGGATTGGGCTGGGAAAGGAGTGAGCTGGGAGCGGAGTGAGCTGGGAAGGGATTGGGCTGGGAGCGGAGTGAGCTGGGAAGGGATTGGGCTGGGAGCGGAGTGAGCTGAGTGCGGAGTGAGCTGGGAGCGGAGTGAGTTCGGAGTGGAGTGAGCTGGGAACAGAGTGAGCTGGGAATGGAGTGAGCTGGGAATAGTGTAAGCTAGAAATGGAGTGAGCTGGAAATAGAGTGAACTGGGAATGGAGTGAGATGGGAATGGAGTGAGCTGGGAATGGAGTGAGCTGGGAATGGAGTGAGCTGGGAATAGTGTAAGCTCGAAATGGAGTGAGCTGGGAATAGAGTGAACTGGGAATGGAGTGAGCTGGGAATGGAGTGAGCTGGGAATGGAGTGAGCTCAGACCAGAGTGAGCTGGGAATGGAGTGAGCTGGGAATGGAGTGAGATAGGAATTGAGTGAGCATGGACCGGTGTGAGCTGGGAATAGTGTGAACTGGGAATGGCGTGAGTTGGGAATGGAGTGAGCTGTGAATGGAGTGAGATAGGAATGGAGTGAGCACGGACCAGAGTGAGCTGGGAATGGAGTGAGCTGGGAACAGAGTGAGCTGGGAGTGGAGTGAACTGGGAGTGGAGTGAGCTAGGAATGGAATGAGCTGAAAACGGAGTGAGCTGGGAATGGAGTGAGCTGGAAATGGAATGAGCTGAAAACGGAGTGAGCTGGGAATGGAGTGAGCTGGGAATGGAGTGAGCTGGGAAGGGATTGGGCTGGGAGCGGAGTGCGCTGGGAAGGGATTGGGCTGGGAAAGGAGTGAGCTGGGAAAGGAGTTAGCTGGGAATGGAGTGAGCTGGGAGCGGAGTGAGCTGGGAATGGATTGGGCTGGGAAAGGAGTGAGCTGGGAAAGGGGAACCTAGTGCAGGTAGAGAAGAAGGACTTGCAGAATCTGGTCCTGACCAACAGGTCCGCTGCACTTGCTAGCAGTGGGGAGAGGGAAGAATGCTGCGGGAGGGTGGTCAGAGTGCGGACTGCCGAACGTGGAGCAAGAGGCAGTTCAAGGGAGGAGGAGCAGAACAGAATGATTATATTTACAGGGGGTTCGATAATTAGTGGAATAGAGGATCCCCTTTGCACTCCCAATCGATGTTCCCGGAGGTTTCATTGCCACCTGGTACCAGGGTAATGGATATCTCGAATCAGCTGGAAAGATACTTGGATAAGGAGTGGGAAGAACCAGTTGTTGGGAACCATGTTGGATAAAACGGCATAGGAAAGAACAGGGAGCAGTCCGGCTGAGGGAGAATAAGGAGCTCAGAGCTACCGTATAAAGCAGGACCTTGAGTGTTGTAATCTCGGGATTATTACCTGAGCCCTGTGCTCATTGACATAGGGATAGATAGATCAGGGAAGCGAATGTGTGGCTGAAAGTCTGGTGTGGGAAGAGGTGGTTCCGTTTCATGGGACACTGGCAGCAGTACTGCGACAGGAAGGAGCTGCACCACTGGGACAGGCTGTACCTGAACCGGGCTGGGACCAGAGGACTATCTAAAAGGATAATTAGGGCCGGAGAAAGGAGTTGAAACCAATAAAGGGAAGTGAGTGTCTGGGCGGAAAACCTATTAGCTAATGTTAATAAACAGTGTGAATCACAGGAAAGTTCAGAGTGCAGAAAGCGATAAAGCTAATATAATATTCCGTGAACAGAGTAGATCACAGGAAATAATAAAATACCTGTTAACAATCAAAAAGTAATGATAAAAAAAAATTTAAATATTAAATTGCGTGTGTTAGGGAGAAGTGTGATGCGGTTAAAGGAGCGTGTATGAAATGGAGTAAGGGAAGGAAGTGAGCTGGGAATGGAGTGAGCTGGGAATGGAGTGAGCTGGGAATGGAGTGAGATAGGAATGGAGTGAGATAGGAATGGAGTGAGCACGGACCGGAGTGAGCTGGGAATAGAGTGAACTGGGAATGGCGTGAGTTGGGAATGGAGTGAGCTGTGAATGCAGTGAGATAGGAATGGAGTGAGCACGGACTGGAGTGAGCTGGGAATGGAGTGAGCTGGGAACAGAATGAGCTGGGAGCGGAGTGAACTGGGAGTGGAGTGAGCTGGAAATGGAATGAGCTGGAAACAGAGTGAGCTGGGAACAGAGTGAGCTGGGAATGGAGTGAGATGGAAATGGAATGAACTGGAAACAGAGTGAGCTGGGAACAGAGTTTGCTGAAAACGGAGTGAGCTGGGAATGGAGAGAGCTGGGAATGGAGTGAGCTGGGAATGGATTGGGCTGGGAGCGGAGTGAGCTGGGAATGGGGGAGCTGAGAGTAAAGTGAGCTGGGAAGCGGTGAGCTGGGAAAAGATTTGTCTGGAAAAGGAGTGATCTGGGAATGGAGAAGCTGGGAATGGAGTGAGCTGGGAGCGGAGTGAGCTGGGAATGGAGTGAGCTGGGAATGGAGTGAGCTGGGAGCGGAATGAGCTGGGAGCAGGGTGAGCTGGGAGCGGAGTGAGCTGGGAGCAGAGTAAGCTGGGAAGGGATTGGGCTGGGAGCGGAGTGAGCTGGGAATGGAGTGAGCTAGGAATGGAGTGAGCTGGGAGCGGAATGAGCTGGGAGCAGGGTGAGCTGGGAGCGGAGTGAGCTGGGAGCGGAGTGAGCTGGGAAGGGATTGGGCTGGGAGCGGAGTGAGCTGGGAGCGGAGTGAGCTGGGAGCGGAGTGAGCTGGGTGTGGAGTGAGCTGGGAAGGAATTGGGCTGGGAGCGGAGTGAGCTGGGAAAGGGGAAGCTAGTGCAGGTAGAGAAGGAAGACTTGCAGAATCTGGTCCTGACTAACAGGTCCGCTGTACTCGTTAGCAGTGGGGAGAGGGAAGAATGCTGCGGGAGGGTGGTCAGAGTGCTGACCGCGGCAACTTGGAGCAAGAGGCAGTTCAAGGGAGGAGGAGCAGAACAGAATGATTATATTTACAGGGGGTTCGATAATTAGTGGAATAGAGGATCCCCTTTGCACTCCCAATCGATGTTCCCGGAGGGTGTGTTGTCACTTGATAGCAGGGTAATGGATATCTTGAAGCAGCTGGAAAGATATTTGGATAAGGAGTGGGAAGAACCAGTTGTTGGGAACCATGTTGGATAAACCGACATAGGAAAGAACAGGGAGGAGTCCGGCTGAGGGAGAATAAGGAGCTCAGAGCTACCGTATAAAGCAGGACCTCGAGTGTTGTAATCTCGGGATTATTACCCGAGCCCTGTGCTCTTTGACATAGGGATAGATAGATCAGGGAAGTGAATGTGTGGCTGAAAGTCTGGTGTGGGAAGAAGGGGTTCCTCTTCATGGGACACTGGCAGCAGTACTGGGACAGGAAGGAGCTGCACCACTGGGACAGGCTGCACCTGAACCGGGCTGGGACCAGAGGCCTATCTAAAAGGATAATTAGGGCCGGAGAAAGGAGTTGAAACCAATAAAGGGAAGTGAGTGTTTGGGCGGAAAACCTATTAGCTAATGTTAATAAACAGTGTGAATCAAAGGAAAGTTCAGAGTGCAGAAAGCGATAAAGCTAATATAAATATTCCGTGAACAGAGTAGATCACAGGAAATAATAAAATACCTGTTAATAATCAAACAGTAATGATAAAAATTTAAAAACATTTTAAATTGCGGGTGTTAGGGAAAAGAGTGATGCGGTTAAAGGAGCGTGTATGAAATGGAGTAAGGGAACGAAGTGAGCTGGGAACAGAGTGAGCTGGGAATGGAGTGAGCTGGGAATGGAGTGAGATGGGAATGGAGTGAGATGGGAATGGTGTGAGCTGGGAATAGAGTGAGCTGGGAATGGAGTGTGCTGGCAACAGAGTGAGCTGGGAATGGAGTGAGCTGGGAATGGAGTGAGCTGGGAATAGCGTAAGCTGGCAATAGAGTGAGCTGGGAATAGAGTGAACTGGGAATGGAGTGAACTGGGAATGGAGTGAGCTGGGAATGGAGTGAGCTCAGACCGGAATGAGCTGGGAATGGAGTGAGCTGGGAATGGAATGAGATAGGAATGGAGTGAGCACGGACCGGATTGAGCTGGGAATGGTGTGAGCTGGAAACGGAGTGAGCTGGGAGCAGAGTGAACTGGGAGTGGAGTGAGCTAGGAATGGAATGAGCTGTAAACGGAGTGAGCTGGGAACAGAGTGAGCTGGGAATGGAGTGAGCTGGAAATGGAATGAGCTGGAAATGGAGTGAGCTGGGAACGGAGTGAGCTGGGAATGGAGTGAGCTTGAAATGGAATGAGCTGAAAACGGAGTGAGCTGGGAATTGAGTGAGCTGGGAGTGGAGTGAGCTGGGAAGGGATTGGGCTGGGAGCGGAGTGAGCTGGGAAGGGATTGGGCTGGGAAAGGTGTGAGCTGGGAAAGGTGTCAGCTGGGAATGGAGTGAGCTGGGAGCAGAGTGAGCTGGGAATGGATTGGGCTGGGAAAGGAGTGAGCTGGGAAAGGGGAACCTAGTGCAGGTAGAGAAGGAGGACTTGCAGAATCTGGTCTTGACCAACAGGTCCGCTGTACTTGCTAGCAGTGGGGAGAGGGAAGAATGCTGCGGGAGGGTGGTCAGAGTGCGGACTGCCGAACGTGGAGCAAGAGGCAGTTCAAGGGAGGAGGAGCAGAACAGAATGATTATATTTACAGGGTGTTCGATAATTAGTGGAATAGAGGATCCCCTTTGCATTCCCAATCGATGTTCCCGGAGGTTTCATTGCCACCTAGTACCAGGATAACGGATATCTCGAATCAGCTGGAAAGATACTTGGATAAGGAGTGGGAAGAACCAGTTGTTGGGAACCATGTTGGATAAAACGGCATAGGAAAGAACAGGGAGGAGTCCGGCTGATGGAGAATAAGGAGCTCAGAGCTACCGTATAAAGCAGGACCTCGAGTGTTGTAATCTCGGGATTATTACCCGAGCCCTGTGCTCATTGACATAGGGATAGATAGATCAGGGCAGTGAATGTGTGGCTGAAAGTCTGGTGTGGGAAGGAGGGGTTCTGTTTCATGGGACACTGGCAGCAGTACTGGGACAGGAAGAAGCTGCACCACTGGGACAGGCTGCACCTGAACCAGGCTGGGACCAGAGGCCTATCTAAAAGGATAATTAGGGCCGGAGAAAGGAGTTGAAACCAATAAAGGGAAGGGAGTGTCTGGGCGGAACACCTATTAGGTAACGTTAATAAACAGAGTGCAGAAAGCGATAAAGCTGATATAAATATTCCGTGAACAGTGCAGATCACAGGAAATAATAAAATACCTGTTAACAATCAAACATTAATGATAAAAAAAATTTAAAATTTTAATTTGCGTGTGTTAGGGAAAAGAGTGATGCGGTTAAAGGAGCGTGTATGAAATGGAGTAAGGAAACGAAGTGAGCTGGGAACAGAGTGAGCTGGGAATGGAGTGAGCTGGGAATGGAGTGAGCTTGGACCGGAGTGAGCGGGGAATCAAGTGAGCTGGGAATGGAGTGAGATGGGAATGGAGTGAGATGGGAATGGTGTGAGCTGGGAATAGAGTGAGCTGGGAATGGAGTGTGCTGGCAACAGAGTGAGCTGGGAATGGAGTGAGCTGGGAATGAAGTGAGCTGGGAATAGTGTAAGCTGGCAATGGAGTGAGCTGGGAATAGAGTGAACTGGGACTGGAGTGAACTGGGAATGGAGTGAGCTGGGAATGGAGTGAGCTCAGACCGGAATGAGCTGGGAATGGAGTGAGCTGGGAATGGAGTGAGATAGGAATGGAGTGAGCACGGGCCGGAGTGAGCTGGGAATGGTGTGAGCTGGGAACAGAGTGAGCTGGGAGCAGAGTGAACTGGGAGTGGAGTGAGCTAGGAATGGAATGAGCTGAAAACGGAGTGAGCTGGGAACGGAGTGAGCTGGGAATGGAGTGAGCTGGAAATGGAATGAGCTGGAAACGGAGTGAGCTGGGAACAGAGTGAGCTGGGAATGGAGTGAGCTGGAAATGGAATGAGCTGAAAACGGAGTGAGCTGGGAATTGAGTGAGCTGGGAGCGGAGTGAGCTGGGAAGGGATTGGGCTGGGAGCGGAGTGAGCTGGGAAGGGATTGGGCTGGGAAAGGAGTGAGCTGGGAAAGGTGTCAGCTGGGAATGGAGTGAGCTAGGAGCAGAGTGAGCTGGGAATGGATTGGGCTGGGAAAGGAGTGAGCTGGGAAAGGGGAACCTAGTGCAGGTAGAGAAGGAGGACTTGCAGAATCTGGTCCTGACCAACAGGTCCGCTGTACTTGCTAGCAGTGGGGAGAGGGAAGAATGCTGCGGGAGGGTGGTCAGAGTGCGGACTGCCGAACGTGGAGCAAGAGGCAGTTCAAGGGAGGAGGAGCAGAACAGAATGATTATATTTACAGGGTGTTCGATAATTAGTGGAATAGAGGATCCCCTTTGCATTCCCAATCGATGTTCCCGGAGGTTTCATTGCCACCTGGTACCAGGATAACGGATATCTCGAATCAGCTGGAAAGATACTTGGATAAGGAGTGGGAAGAACCAGTTGTTGGGAACCATGTTGGATAAAACGGCATAGGAAAGAACAGGGAGGAGTCCGGCTGAGGGAGAATAAGGAGCTCAGAGCTACCGTATAAAGCAGGACCTCGAGTGTTGTAATCTCGGGATTATTACCCGAGCCCTGTGCTCATTGACAGAGGGATAGATAGATCAGGGAAGCGAACGTGTGGCTGAAAGTCGAATGTGGGAAGAAGGGGTTCGGTTTCATGGGACACTGGCAGCGGTACTGGGACAGGAAGGAGCTGCACCAGTGGGACAGGCTGCACCTGAACCAGGCTGGGACCAGAGGCCTATCTAAAAGGATAATTAGGGCTGGAGAAAGGAGTTGAAACCAATAAAAGGAAGGGAGTGTCTGGGCGGAACACCAATTAGGTAACGTTAATAAACAGATTGCAGAAAGCGATAAAGCTAATATAAATATTCCGCGAACAGAGTAGATCACAGGAAATAATAAAATACCTGTTAACAATCAAACAGTAATGATAAAAAAAAATTAAAATGTTAAATTGCGTGTGTTAGGGATAAGAGTGATGCGGTTAAAGGAGCGTGTATGAAATGGAGTAAGGGAACGAAGTGAGCTGGGAACAGAGTGAGCTGGGAATGGAGTGAGCTGGGAATGGAGTGAGCTGGGAATGGAGTGAGATGGGAATGGAGTGAGATGGGAATGGTGTGAGCCTGGAATAGAGTGAGCTGGGAATGGAGTGTGCTGGCAACAGAGTGAGCTGGGAATGGAGTGAGCTGGGAATGGAGTGAGCTGGGAATAGCGTAAGCTGGCAATAGAGTGAGCTGGGAATAGAGTGAACTGGGAATGGAGTGAACTGGGAGTGGAGTGAGCTAGGAATGGAATGAGCTGAAAACGGAGTGAGCTGGGAATGGAGTGAGCTGGAAATGGAATGAGCTGAAAACGGAGTGAGCTGGGAATGGAGTGAGCTGGGAATGGAGTGAGCTGGGAAGGGATTGGGCTGGGAGCGGAGTGCGCTGGGAAGGGATTGGGCTGGGAAAGGAGTGAGCTGGGAATGGAGTGAGCTAGGAATGGAGTGAGCTGGGAGCGGAATGAGCTGGGAGCAGGGTGAGCTGGGAGCGGAGTGAGCTGGGAGCGGAGTGAGCTGGGAAGGGATTGGGCTGGGAGCGGAGTGAGCTGGGAGCGGAGTGAGCTGGGAGCGGAGTGAGCTGGGTGTGGAGTGAGCTGGGAAGGAATTGGGCTGGGAGCGGAGTGAGCTGGGAAAGGGGAAGCTAGTGCAGGTAGAGAAGGAAGACTTGCAGAATCTGGTCCTGACTAACAGGTCCGCTGTACTCGTTAGCAGTGGGGAGAGGGAAGAATGCTGCGGGAGGGTGGTCAGAGTGCTGACCGCGGCAACTTGGAGCAAGAGGCAGTTCAAGGGAGGAGGAGCAGAACAGAATGATTATATTTACAGGGGGTTCGATAATTAGTGGAATAGAGGATCCCCTTTGCACTCCCAATCGATGTTCCCGGAGGGTGTGTTGTCACTTGATAGCAGGGTAATGGATATCTTGAAGCAGCTGGAAAGATACTTGGATAAGGAGTGGGAAGAACCAGTTGTTGGGAACCATGTTGGATAAACCGACATAGGAAAGAACAGGGAGGAGTCCGGCTGAGGGAGAATAAGGAGCTCAGAGCTACCGTATAAAGCAGGACCTCGAGTGTTGTAATCTCGGGATTATTACCCGAGCCCTGTGCTCTTTGACATAGGGATAGATAGATCAGGGAAGTGAATGTGTGGCTGAAAGTCTGGTGTGGGAAGAAGGGGTTCCTCTTCATGGGACACTGGCAGCAGTACTGGGACAGGAAGGAGCTGCACCACTGGGACAGGCTGCACCTGAACCGGGCTGGGACCAGAGGCCTATCTAAAAGGATAATTAGGGCCGGAGAAAGGAGTTGAAACCAATAAAGGGAAGTGAGTGTTTGGGCGGAAAACCTATTAGCTAATGTTAATAAACAGTGTGAATCAAAGGAAAGTTCAGAGTGCAGAAAGCGATAAAGCTAATATAAATATTCCGTGAACAGAGTAGATCACAGGAAATAATAAAATACCTGTTAATAATCAAACAGTAATGATAAAAATTTAAAAACATTTTAAATTGCGGGTGTTAGGGAAAAGAGTGATGCGGTTAAAGGAGCGTGTATGAAATGGAGTAAGGGAACGAAGTGAGCTGGGAACAGAGTGAGCTGGGAATGGAGTGAGCTGGGAATGGAGTGAGCTGGGAATGGAGTGAGATGGGAATGGAGTGAGATGGGAATGGTGTGAGCCTGGAATAGAGTGAGCTGGGAATGGAGTGTGCTGGCAACAGAGTGAGCTGGGAATGGAGTGAGCTGGGAATGGAGTGAGCTGGGAATAGCGTAAGCTGGCAATAGAGTGAGCTGGGAATAGAGTGAACTGGGAATGGAGTGAACTGGGAGTGGAGTGAGCTAGGAATGGAATGAGCTGAAAACGGAGTGAGCTGGGAATGGAGTGAGCTGGAAATGGAATGAGCTGAAAACGGAGTGAGCTGGGAATGGAGTGAGCTGGGAATGGAGTGAGCTGGGAAGGGATTGGGCTGGGAGCGGAGTGCGCTGGGAAGGGATTGGGCTGGGAAAGGAGTGAGCTGGGAAAGGAGTTAGCTGGGAATGGAGTGAGCTGGGAGCGGAGTGAGCTGGGAATGGATTGGGCTGGGAAAGGAGTGAGCTGGGAAAGGGGAACCTAGTGCAGGTAGAGAAGGAGGACTTGCAGAATCTGGTCCTGACCAACAGGTCCGCTGTACTTGCTAGCAGTGGGGAGAGGGAAGAATGCTGCGGGAGGGTGGTCAGAGTGCGGACTGCCGAACGTGGAGCAAGAGGCAGTTCAAGGGAGGAGGAGCAGAACAGAATGATTATATTTACAGGGGGTTCGATAATTAGTGGAATAGAGGATCCCCTTTGCATTCCCAATCGATGTTCCCGGAGGTTTCATTGCCACCTGGTACCAGGGTAACGGATATCTCGAATCAGCTGGAAAGATACTTGGATAAGGAGTGGGAAGAACCAGTTGTTGGGAACCATGTTGGATAAAACGGCATAGGAAAGAACAGGGAGCAGTCCGGCTGAGGGAGAATAAGGAGCTCAGAGCTACCGTATAAAGCAGGACCTCGAGTGTTGTAATCTCGGGATTATTACCTGAGCCCTGTGCTCATTGACATAGGGATAGATAGATCAGGGAAGCGAATGTGTGGCTGAAAGTCTGGTGTGGGAAGAGGTGGTTCCGTTTCATGGGACACTGGCAGCAGTACTGCGACAGGAAGGAGCTGCACCACTGGGACAGGCTGCACCTGAACCGGGCTGGGACCAGAGGCCTATCTAAAAGGATAATTAGGGCCGGAGAAAGGAGTTGAAACCAATAAAGGGAAGGGAGTGTCTGGGCGGAAAACCTATTAGCTAATGTTAATAAACAGTGTGAATCACAGGAAAGTTCAGAGTGCAGAAAGCGATAAAGCTAATATAATATTCCGTGAACAGAGTAGATCACAGGAAATAATAAAATACCTGTTAACAATCAAAAAGTAATGATAAAAAAAATTTTAAATATTAAATTGCGTGTGTTAGGGAGAAGTGTGATGCGGTTAAAGGAGCGTGTATGAAATGGAGTAAGGGAAGGAAGTGAGCTGGGAATGGAGTGAGCTGGGAATGGAGTGAGCTGGGAATGGAGTGAGATAGGAATGGAGTGAGATAGGAATGGAGTGAGCACGGACCGGAGTGAGCTGGGAATAGAGTGAACTGGGAATGGCGTGAGTTGGGAATGGAGTGAGCTGTGAATGCAGTGAGATAGGAATGGAGTGAGCACGGACTGGAGTGAGCTGGGAATGGAGTGAGCTGGGAACAGAATGAGCTGGGAGCGGAGTGAACTGGGAGTGGAGTGAGCTGGAAATGGAATGAGCTGGAAACAGAGTGAGCTGGGAACAGAGTGAGCTGGGAATGGAGTGAGATGGAAATGGAATGAACTGGAAACAGAGTGAGCTGGGAACAGAGTTTGCTGAAAACGGAGTGAGCTGGGAATGGAGAGAGCTGGGAATGGAGTGAGCTGGGAATGGATTGGGCTGGGAGCGGAGTGAGCTGGGAATGGGGGAGCTGAGAGTAAAGTGAGCTGGGAAGCGGTGAGCTGGGAAAAGATTTGTCTGGAAAAGGAGTGATCTGGGAATGGAGAAGCTGGGAATGGAGTGAGCTGGGAGCGGAGTGAGCTGGGAATGGAGTGAGCTGGGAATGGAGTGAGCTGGGAGCGGAATGAGCTGGGAGCAGGGTGAGCTGGGAGCGGAGTGAGCTGGGAGCAGAGTAAGCTGGGAAGGGATTGGGCTGGGAGCGGAGTGAGCTGGGAATGGAGTGAGCTAGGAATGGAGTGAGCTGGGAGCGGAATGAGCTGGGAGCAGGGTGAGCTGGGAGCGGAGTGAGCTGGGAGCGGAGTGAGCTGGGAAGGGATTGGGCTGGGAGCGGAGTGAGCTGGGAGCGGAGTGAGCTGGGAGCGGAGTGAGCTGGGTGTGGAGTGAGCTGGGAAGGAATTGGGCTGGGAGCGGAGTGAGCTGGGAAAGGGGAAGCTAGTGCAGGTAGAGAAGGAAGACTTGCAGAATCTGGTCCTGACTAACAGGTCCGCTGTACTCGTTAGCAGTGGGGAGAGGGAAGAATGCTGCGGGAGGGTGGTCAGAGTGCTGACCGCGGCAACTTGGAGCAAGAGGCAGTTCAAGGGAGGAGGAGCAGAACAGAATGATTATATTTACAGGGGGTTCGATAATTAGTGGAATAGAGGATCCCCTTTGCACTCCCAATCGATGTTCCCGGAGGGTGTGTTGTCACTTGATAGCAGGGTAATGGATATCTTGAAGCAGCTGGAAAGATACTTGGATAAGGAGTGGGAAGAACCAGTTGTTGGGAACCATGTTGGATAAACCGACATAGGAAAGAACAGGGAGGAGTCCGGCTGAGGGAGAATAAGGAGCTCAGAGCTACCGTATAAAGCAGGACCTCGAGTGTTGTAATCTCGGGATTATTACCCGAGCCCTGTGCTCTTTGACATAGGGATAGATAGATCAGGGAAGTGAATGTGTGGCTGAAAGTCTGGTGTGGGAAGGAGGGGTTCCTCTTCATGGGACACTGGCAGCAGTACTGGGACAGGAAGGAGCTGCACCACTGGGACAGGCTGCACCTGAACCGGGCTGGGACCAGAGGCCTATCTAAAAGGATAATTAGGGCCGGAGAAAGGAGTTGAAACCAATAAAGGGAAGGGAGTGTCTGGGCGGAACACCTATTAGCTAATGTTAATAAACAGTGTGAATCAAAGGAAAGTTCAGAGTGCAGAAAGCGATAAAGCTAATATAAATATTCCGTGAACAGAGTAGATCACAGGAAATAATAAAATACCTGTTAATAATCAAACAGTAATGATAAAAATTTTAAAACATTTTAAATTGCGGGTGTTAGGGAAAAGAGTGATGCGGTTAAAGGAGCGTGTATGAAATGGAGTAAGGGAACGAAGTGAGCTGGGAACAGAGTGAGCTGGGAATGGAGTGAGCTGGGAATGGAGTGAGATGGGAATGGAGTGAGATGGGAATGGTGTGAGCTGGGAATAGAGTGAGCTGGGAATGGAGTGTGCTGGCAACAGAGTGAGCTGGGAATGGAGTGAGCTGGGAATGGAGTGAGCTGGGAATAGCGTAAGCTGGCAATAGAGTGAGCTGGGAATAGAGTGAACTGGGAATGGAGTGAACTGGGAATGGAGTGAGCTGGGAATGGAGTGAGCTCAGACCGGAATGAGCTGGGAATGGAGTGAGCTGGGAATGGAATGAGATAGGAATGGAGTGAGCACGGACCGGAGTGAGCTGGGAATGGTGTGAGCTGGGAACGGTGTGAGCTGGGAGCAGAGTGAACTGGGAGTGGAGTGAGCTAGGAATGGAATGAGCTGTAAACGGAGTGAGCTGGGAACAGAGTGAGCTGGGAATGGAGTGAGCTGGAAATGGAATGAGCTGGAAATGGAGTGAGCTGGGAACGGAGTGAGCTGGGAATGGAGTGAGCTTGAAATGGAATGAGCTGAAAACGGAGTGAGCTGGGAATTGAGTGAGCTGGGAGTGGAGTGAGCTGGGAAGGGATTGGGCTGGGAGCGGAGTGAGCTGGGAAGGGATTGGGCTGGGAAAGGTGTGAGCTGGGAAAGGTGTCCGCTGGGAATGGAGTGAGCTGGGAGCAGAGTGAGCTGGGAATGGATTGGGCTGGGAAAGGAGTGAGCTGGGAAAGGGGAACCTAGTGCAGGTAGAGAAGGAGGACTTGCAGAATCTGGTCTTGACCAACAGGTCCGCTGTACTTGCTAGCAGTGGGGAGAGGGAAGAATGCTGCGGGAGGGTGGTCAGAGTGCGGACTGCCGAACGTGGAGCAAGAGGCAGTTCAAGGGAGGAGGAGCAGAACAGAATGATTATATTTACAGGGTGTTCGATAATTAGTGGAATAGAGGATCCCCTTTGCATTCCCAATCGATGTTCCCGGAGGTTTCATTGCCACCTAGTACCAGGATAACGGATATCTCGAATCAGCTGGAAAGATACTTGGATAAGGAGTGGGAAGAACCAGTTGTTGGGAACCATGTTGGATAAAACGGCATAGGAAAGAACAGGGAGCAGTCCGGCTGATGGAGAATAAGGAGCTCAGAGCTACCGTATAAAGCAGGACCTCGAGTGTTGTAATCTCGGGATTATTACCCGAGCCCTGTGCTCTTTGACATAGGGATAGATAGATCAGGGCAGTGAATGTGTGGCTGAAAGTCTGGTGTGGGAAGAAGGGGTTCCTCTTCATGGGACACTGGCAGCAGTACTGGGACAGGAAGGAGCTGCACCACTGGGACAGGCTGCACCTGAACCAGGCTGGGACCAGAGGCCTATCTAAAAGGATAATTAGGGCCGGAGAAAGGAGTTGAAACCAATAAAGGGAAGGGAGTGTCTGGGCGGAACACCTATTAGGTAACGTTAATAAACAGGGTGCAGAAAGCGATAAAACTAATATAAATATTCCGCGAACAGAGTAGATCACAGGAAATAATAAAATACCTGTTAACAATCAAACAGTAATGATAAAACATTTTAAAAATGTTAAATTGCGTGTGTTAGGGATAAGAGTGATGCGGTTAAAGGAGCGTGTATGAAATGGAGTAAGGGAACGAAGTGAGCTGGGAACAGAGTGAGCTGGGAACGGAGTGAGCTGGGAATGGAGTGAGCTCGGACCCGAGTGAGCTGGGAATCAAGTGAGCTGGGAATGGAGTGAGATGGGAATGGAGTGAGATGGGAATGGTGTGAACTGGGAAAAGAGTGAGCTGGGAATGGAGTGTGCTGGGAACAGAGTGAGCTGGGAATGGAGTGAGCTGGGAATGGAGTGAGCTGGGAATGGAGTGAGCTGGGAATAGTGAAAGCTGGAAATGGAGTGAGCTGGGAATAGAGTGAACTGGGAATGGAGTGAACTGGGAATGGAGTGAGCTGGGAACGGAGTGAGCTCAGACCGGAATGAGCTGGGAATGGAGTTAGCTGGGAACAGAGTGAGCTGGGAGCGGAGTGAACTGGGAGTGGAGTGAGCTAGGAATGGAATGAGCTGAAAACGGAGTGAGCTGGGAACGGAGTGAGCTGGGAATGGAGTGAGCTGGAAATGGAATGAGCTGGAAACAGAGTGAGCTGGGAACGGAGTGAGCTGGGAATGGAGTGAGCTGGAAATGGAATGAGCTGAAAACGGAGTGAGCTGGGAATGGAGTGAGCTGGGAGTGGAGTGAGCTGGGAAGGGATTGGGCTGGGAGCGGAGTGAGCTGGGAAGGGATTGGGCTGGGAAAGGAGTGAGCTGGGAAAGGTGTCAGCTGGGAATGGAGTGAGCTGGGAGCGGAGTGAGCTGGGAATTGATTGGGCTGGGAGAGGAGTGAGCTGGGAAAGGGGAACCTAGTGCAGGTAGAGAAGGAGGACTTGCAGAATCTAGTCCTGCCCAACAGGTCCGCTGTAATTGCTA
The DNA here is from genome assembly GCF_052327205.1 of Somniosus microcephalus. Lineage (NCBI taxonomy): Eukaryota > Metazoa > Chordata > Chondrichthyes > Squaliformes > Somniosidae > Somniosus > Somniosus microcephalus. The sequence continues at coordinate 186,187,021 of NC_140998.1, forward strand.
ACAGTGGGGAGAGGGAAGAAGGCTGCGGGAGCGTGGTCAGAGCGCTGACTGCCGAACGTGGAGCAAGAGGCAGTTCAAGGGAGGAGGAGCAGAACAAAAGGATTATATTTACAGGGGGTTCGATAATTAGTGGAATAGAGGATCCCCTTTGCATTCCCAATCGATATTCCCGGAGGTTTCATTGCCACCTGGTACCAGGGTAACGGATATCTCGAATCAGCTGGAAAGATACTTGGATAAGGAGTGGGAAGAACCAGTTGTTGGGAATCATGTTGGATAAAACGGCATAGGAAAGAACAGGAAGGAGTCCGGCTGAGGGAGAATAAGGAGCTCAGAGCTACCGTATAAAGCAGGACCTCGAGTGTTGTAATCTCGGGATTATTACCCGAGCCCTGTGCTCATTGACATAGGGATAGATAGATCAGGGACGCGAACGTGTGGCTGAAAGTCTGGTGTGGGAAGAAGGGGTTCTGTTTCATGGGACACTGGCAGCAGTACTGGGACAGGAAGGAGCTGCACCACTGGGACAGGCTGCACCTGAACCGGGCTAGGACCAGAGGCCTATCTAAAAGGATAATTAGGGCCGGAGAAAGGAGTTGAAACCAATAAAGGGAAGGGAGTGTCTGGGCGGAACACCTATTAGGTAACGTTAATAAACAGAGTGCAGAAAGCGATAAAGCTGATATAAATATTCCGTGAACAGTGCAGATCACAGGAAATAATAAAATACCTGTTAACAATCAAACATTAATGATAAAAAAAATTTAAAATTTTAATTTGCGTGTGTTAGGGAAAAGAGTGATGCGGTTAAAGGAGCGTGTATGAAATGGAGTAAGGAAACGAAGTGAGCTGGGAACAGAGTGAGCTGGGAATGGAGTGAGCTGGGAATGGAGTGAGCTTGGACCGGAGTGAGCGGGGAATCGAGTGAGCTGGGAATGGAGTGAGATGGGAATGGAGTGAGATGGGAATGGTGTGAGCTGGGAATAGAGTGAGCTGGGAATGGAGTGTGCTGGCAACAGATTGAGCTGGGAATGGAGTGAGCTGGGAATGAAGTGAGCTGGGAATAGTGTAAGCTGGCAATGGAGTGAGCTGGGAATAGAGTGAACTGGGACTGGAGTGAACTGGGAATGGAGTGAGCTGGGAATGGAGTGAGCTCAGACCGGAATGAGCTGGGAATGGAGTGAGCTGGGAATGGAGTGAGATAGGAATGGAGTGAGCACGGGCCGGAGTGAGCTGTGAATGGTGTGAGCTGGGAACAGAGTGAGCTGGGAGCAGAGTGAACTGGGAGTGGAGTGAGCTAGGAATGGAATGAGCTGAAAACGGAGTGAGCTGGGAACGGAGTGAGCTGGGAATGGAGTGAGCTGGAAATGGAATGAGCTGGAAACGGAGTGAGCTGGGAACGGAGTGAGCTGGGAATGGAGTGAGCTGGAAATGGAATGAGCTGAAAACGGAGTGAGCTGGGAATTGAGTGAGCTGGGAGCGGAGTGAGCTGGGAAGGGATTGGGCTGGGAGCGGAGTGAGCTGGGAAGGGATTGGGCTGGGAAAGGAGTGAGCTGGGAAAGGTGTCAGCTGGGAATGGAGTGAGCTAGGAGCAGAGTGAGCTGGGAATGGATTGGGCTGGGAAAGGAGTGAGCTGGGAAAGGGGAACCTAGTGCAGGTAGAGAAGGAGGACTTGCAGAATCTGGTCCTGACCAACAGGTCCGCTGTACGTGCTAGCAGTGGGGAGAGGGAAGAATGCTGCGGGAGGGTGGTCAGAGTGCGGACTGCCGAACGTGGAGCAAGAGGCAGTTCAAGGGAGGAGGAGCAGAACAGAATGATTATATTTACAGGGTGTTCGATAATTAGAGGAATAGAGGATCCCCTTTGCATTCCCAATCGATGTTCCCGGAGGTTTCATTGCCACCTGGTACCAGGATAACGGATATCTCGAATCAGCTGGAAAGATACTTGGATAAGGAGTGGGAAGAACCAGTTGTTGGGAACCATGTTGGATAAAACGGCATAGGAAAGAACAGGGAGGAGTCCGGCTGAGGGAGAATAAGGAGCTCAGAGCTACCGTATAAAGCAGGACCTCGAGTGTTGTAATCTCGGGATTATTACCCGAGCCCTGTGCTCATTGACAGAGGGATAGATAGATCAGGGAAGCGAACGTGTGGCTGAAAGTCGAATGTGGGAAGAAGGGGTTCGGTTTCATGGGGCACTGGCAGCGGTACTGGGACAGGAAGGAGCTGCACCAGTGGGACAGGCTGCACCTGAACCAGGCTGGGACCAGAGGCCTATCTAAAAGGATAATTAGGGCTGGAGAAAGGAGTTGAAACCAATAAAAGGAAGGGAGTGTCTGGGCGGAACACCAATTAGGTAACGTTAATAAACAGATTGCAGAAAGCGATAAAGCTAATATAAATATTCCGCGAACAGAGTAGATCACAGGAAATAATAAAATACCTGTTAACAATCAAACAGTAATGATAAAAAAAATTTAAAATGTTAAATTGCGTGTGTTAGGGATAAGAGTGGTGCGGTTAAAGGAGCGTGTATGAAATGGAGTAAGGGAACGAAGTGAGCTGGGAACAGAGTGAGCTGGGAATGGAGTGAGCTGGGAATGGAGTGAGCTCGGACCGGAGTGAGCTGGGAATCGAGTGAGCTGGGAATGGAGTGAGATGGGAATGGAGTGAGATGGGAATGTTGTGAGCTGGGAATAGAGTGAGCTGGGAATGGAGTGTGCTGGGAACAGAGTGAGCTGGGAATGGAGTGAGCTGGGAATGGAGTGAGCTGGGAATGGAGTGAGCTGGGAATAGTGAAAGCTGGAAATGGAGTGAGCTGGGAATAGAGTGAACTGGGAATGGAGTGAACTGGAAATGGAGTGAGCTGGGAATGGAGTGAGCTCAGACCGGAATGAGCTGGGAATGGAGTTAGCTGGGAACAGAGTGAGCTGGGAGCGGAGTGAACTGGGAGTGGAGTGAGCTAGGAATGGAATGAGCTGAAAACGGAGTGAGCTGGGAATGGAGCGAGCTGGGAATGGAGTGAGCTGGAAATGGAATGAGCTGGAAACAGAGTGAGCTGGGAACGGAGTGAGCTGGGAATGGAGTGAGCTGGAAATGGAATGAGCTGAAAACGGAGTGAGCTGGGAATGGAGTGAGCTGGGAGTGGAGTGAGCTGGGAAGGGATTGGGCTGGGAGCAGAGTGAGCTGGGAAGGGATTGGGCTGGGAAAGGAGTGAGCTGGGAAAGGTGTCAGCTGGGAATGGAGTGAGCTGGGAGCGGAGTGAGCTGGGAATTGATTGGGCTGGGAAAGGAGTGAGCTGGGAAAGGGGAACCTAGTGCAGGTAGAGAAGGAGGACTTGCAGAATCTAGTCCTGCCCAACAGGTCCGCTCTAATTGCTAGCAGTGGGGAGAGGGAAGAAGGCTGCGGGAGGGTGGTCAGAGTGCTGACTGCCGAACGTGGAGCAAGAGGCAGTTCAAGGGAGGAGGAGCAGAACAAAAGGATTATATTTACAGGGGGTTCGATAATTAGTGGAATAGAGGATCCCCTTTGCATTCCCAATCGATATTCCCGGAGGTTTCATTGCCACCTGGTACCAGGGTAACGGATATCTCGAATCAGCTGGAAAGATACTTGGATAAGGAGTGGGAAGAACCAGTTGTTGGGAACCATGTTGGATAAAACGGCATAGGAAAGAACAGGGAGGAGTCCGGCTGAGGGAGAATAAGGAGCTCAGAGCTACCGTATAAAGCAGGACCTCGAGTGTTGTAATCTCGGGATTATTACCCGAGCCCTGTGCTCATTGACATAGGGATAGATAGATCAGGGAAGCGAATGTGTGGCTGAAAGTCTGGTGTGGGAAGAAGGGGTTCTGTTTCATGGGACACTGGCAGCAGTACTGGGACAGGAAGGAGCTGCACCACTGGGACAGGCTGCACCTGAACCGGGCTGGGACCAGAGGCCTATCTAAAAGGATAATTAGGGCTGGAGAAAGGAGTTGAAACCAATAAAAGGAAGGGAGTGTCTGGGCGGAACACATATTAGGTAACGTTAATAAACAGAGTGCAGAAAACGATAAAGCTAATATAAATATTCCGTGAACAGAGTAGATCACAGGAAATAATAAAATACCTGTTAACAATCAAACAGTAATGATAAAAAATTTTAAAAATTTTAATTTACGTGTGTTAGGGAAAAGTGTGAGGCGGTTAAAGGAGCGTGTATGAAATGGAGTAAGGGAACGAAGTGAGCTGGGAATGGAGTAAGCTGGGAATGGAGTGAGCTGGGAATGGAGTGAGCTAGGAATGGAGTGAGCTGGGAATAGTGTAAGCTGGAAACGGAGTGAGCTGGGAATAGAGAGAACTGGGAATGGAGTGAGCTGGGAATGGAGTGAGCTCGGACCGGAGTGAGCTGGGAATGGAGTGAGCTGGGAATGGAGTGAGATAGGAATGGAGTGAGCACGGACCGGAGTGAGCTGGGAATAGAGTGAACTGGGAATGGCATGAGATGGGAATGGAGTGAGCTGTGAATGCAGTGAGATAGGAATGGAGTGAGCACGGACTGGAGTGAGCTTGGAATGGAGTGAGCTGGGAACAGAGTGAGCTGGGAGCGGACTGAACTGGGAGTGGAGTGAGCTAGGAATGTAGTGAGCTGGGAATGGAGTGAGCTGGAAATGGAATGAGTTGGAAACAGAGTGAGCTGTGAACAGACTGAGTTGGGAACAGAGTGAGCTGGAACAGAGTTGCTGAAAACAGAGTGAGCTGGGAATGGAGAGAGCTGGGAATGGAGTGAGCTGGGAATGGATTGGGCTGGGAGCGGAGTGAGCTGGGAATGGAGGGAGCTGAGAGTAAAGTGAGCTGGGAAGCGGTGAGCTGGGAAAAGATTTGTCTGGAAAAGGAGTGAGCTGGGAATGGAGTGAGCTGGGAATGGAGTCAGCTGGGAATGGAGTCAGCTGGGAGCGGAGTGAGCTGGGAATGGAGTGAGCTGGGAATGGAGTGAGCTGGGAGCGGAATGAGCTGGGAGCAGGGTGAGCTGGGAGCGGAGTGAGCTGGGAGCAGAGCGAGCTGGGAAGGGATTGGGCTGGGAGCGGAGTGAGCTGGGAATGGAGTGAGCTGGGAGCGGAGTGAGCTGGGAGCGGAGTGAGCTGGGAGCAGAGCGAGCTGGGAATGGAGTGAGCTGGGAGCGGAGTGAGCTGGGAATGGAGTGAGCTGGGAATGGAGTGAGCTGGGAGCGGAATGAGCTGGGAGCAGGGTGAGCTGGTAGCGGAGTGAGCTGGGAGCGGAGTGAGCTTTGAAGGGATTGGGCTGGGAGCGGAATGAGCTGGGAGCGGAGTGAGCTGGGAGCGGAGTGAGCTGTGAAGGGATTGGGCTGGGAGCGGAATGAGCTGGGAGCGGAGTGAGCTGGGAGCAGAGTGAGCTGGGAGCGGAGTGAGCTGGGTGCGGAGTGAGCTGGGAAGGGATTGGGCTGGGAGCGGAATGAGCTGGGAAAGGGGAAGCTAGTGCAGATAGAGAAGGAAGACTTGCAGAATCTGGTCCTGACCAACAGGTCCGCTGTACTTGCTAGCAGTGGGGAGAGGGAAGAATGCTGCGGGAGGGTGGTCAGAGTGTGGACTGCCGAGCGTGGAGCAAGAGGCAGTTCAAGGGAGGAGGAGCAGAACAGAATGATTATATTTAGAGGGGGTTCGATAATTAGTGGAATAGAGGATCCCCTTTGCATTCCCAATCGATATTCCCGGAGGTTTCATTGCCAACTGGTACCAGGGTAACGGATATCTCGAATCAGCTGGAAAGATACTTGGATAAGGAGTGGGAAGAACCAGTTGTTGGGAACCATGTTGGATAAAACGGCAAAGGAAAGAACAGGGAGGAGTCCGGCTGAGGGAGAATAAGGAGCTCAGAGCTACCGTATAAAGCAGGACCTCGAGTGTTGTAATCTCGGGATTATTACCCGAGCCCTGTGCTCATTGACATAGGGATAGATAGATCAGGGCAGTGAATGTGTGGCTGAAAGTCTGGTGTGGGAAGAAGTGGTTCCGTTTCACGGGACACTGGCAGCAGTACTGGGACAGGAAGAAGCTGCACCACTGGGACAGGCTGCACCTGAACCGGGCTGGGACCAGAGGACTATCTAAAAGGATAAATAGGGCTGGAGAAAGGAGTTGAAACCAATAAAGGGAAGGGAGTGTCTGGGCGGAACACCTATTAGCTAATGTTAATAAACAGTGTGAATCACAGGGAAGTTCAGAGTGCAGAAAGCGATAAAGCTAATATAAATATTTCGTGAACAGAGTAGATCATAGGAAATAATAAAATACCTGTTAACAATCAAATAGTAATGATAAAAAAAAAATTTAAATGTTAAATTGCGTGTGTTAGGGAAAAGAGTGAGGTGGTTAAAGGAGCGTGTATGAAATGGAGTAAGGGAACGAAGTGAGCTGGGAACAGAGTGAGCTGGGAATTGAGTGAGCTGGGAATAGTGTAAGCTGGAAACGGAGTGAGCTGGGAATGGAGTGAGCTGGGAATGGAATGAGCTCGGACCGGAGTGAGCTGGGAATGGAGTGAGATGGGAATGGAGTGAGATGGGAATGGAGTGAGATAGGAATAGAGTGAGCTGGGAACAAAGTGAGCTGGGAACAAAGTGAGCTGGGAATGGAGTGAGCCCGGACCAGAGTGAGCTGGGAATGGAGTGAGCTGGGAATAGTGTAAGCTGGAAACGGAGTGAGCTGGGAATAGAGTGAACTGGGAATGGAGTGAGCTGGGAATGGAGTGAGCTCGGACCGGAGTGAGCTTGGAATGGAGTGAGCTGGGAATGGAGTGAGCTGGGAATGGAGTGAACTGGGAATGGAGTGAGCTGGGAATAGAGTGAGCTGGGAATGAAATGAGCTCGGACCAGAGTGAGCTTGGAATGGAGTGAGCTGGGAATGGAGTGAGCTGGGAATGGAGTGAGCTGTGAATGGAGTGAGATGGGAATGGAGTGAGATGGGAATGGAATGAGCTGGGAATGGAGTGAGCTGGGAATAGAGTGAGCTGGGAATAGAGTGAGCTGAGAATAGAGTGAGCTGGGAATGGAGTGTGCTGGGCACAGAATGAGCTGGGAATGGATTGAGCTCGGACCGGAGTGAGCTGGGAATGGAGTGAGCTGGGAATGGAGTGAGATAGGAATGGAGTGAGCTGGAAATGGAATGAGCTGGGAATAGAGTGAGCTGGGAATGGAATGAGCTGGGAATGGAGTGAGCTGGGAATAGTGTGTGCTGCGATTAGAGTGAGCTGGGAATGGAGTGAGCTGGGAATGGAGTGAGCTGGGAATGGAGTGAGCTGGGAATAGTGTGTGCTGCAATGAGAGTGAGCTGGGACTGGAGTGAGCTGGGAATGGAGTGAGCTGGGAATGGAGTGAGCTGGGAATGGAGTGAGATGGGAATGGAGTGAGATGGGAATGGTGTGAGCCTGGAATAGAGTGAGCTGGGAATGGAGTGTGCTGGCAACAGAGTGAGCTGGGAATGGAGTGAGCTGGGAATGGAGTGAGCTGGGAATAGCGTAAGCTGGCAATATAGTGAGCTGGGAATAGAGTGAACTGGGAATGGAGTGAACTGTGAGTGGAGTGAGCTAGGAATGGAATGAGCTGAAAACGGAGTGAGCTGGGAATGGAGTGAGCTGGAAATGGAATGAGCTGAAAACAGAGTGAGCTGGGAATGGAGTGAGCTGGGAATGGAGTGAGCTGGGAATGGAGTGAGCTGGGAAGGGATTGGGCTGGGAGCGGAGTGCGCTGGGAAGGGATTGGGCTGGGAAAGGAGTGAGCTGGGAAAGGAGTTAGCTGGGAATGGAGTGAGCTGGGAGCGGAGTGAGCTGGGAATGGATTGGGCTGGGAAAGGAGTGAGCTGGGAAAGGGGAACCTAGTGCAGGTAGAGAAGGAGGACTTGCAGAATCTGGTCCTGACCAACAGGTCCGCTGCACTTGCTAGCAGTGGGGAGAGGGAAGAATGCTGCGGGAGGGTGGTCAGAGTGCGGACTGCCGAACGTGGAGCAAGAGGCAGTTCAAGGGAGGAGGAGCAGAACAGAATGATTATATTTACAGGGGGTTCGATAATTAGTGGAATAGAGGATCCCCTTTGCATTCCCAATCGATGTTCCCGGAGGTTTCATTGCCACCTGGTACCAGGGTAATGGATATCTCGAATCAGCTGGAAAGATACTTGGATAAGGAGTGGGAAGAACCAGTTGTTGGGAACCATGTTGGATAAAACGGCATAGGAAAGAACAGGGAGCAGTCCGGCTGAGGGAGAATAAGGAGCTCAGAGCTACCGTATAAAGCAGGACCTCGAGTGTTGTAATCTCGGGATTATTACCTGAGCCCTGTGCTCATTGACATAGGGATAGATAGATCAGGGAAGCGAATGTGTGGCTGAAAGTCTGGTGTGGGAAGAGGTGGTTCCGTTTCATGGGACACTGGCAGCAGTACTGCGACAGGAAGGAGCTGCACCACTGGGACAGGCTGTACCTGAACCGGGCTGGGACCAGAGGACTATCTAAAAGGATAATTAGGGCCGGAGAAAGGAGTTGAAACCAATAAAGGGAAGGGAGTGTCTGGGCGGAAAACCTATTAGCTAATGTTAATAAACAGTGTGAATCACAGGAAAGTTCAGAGTGCAGAAAGCGATAAAGCTAATATAATATTCCGTGAACAGAGTAGATCACAGGAAATAATAAAATACCTGTTAACAATCAAAAAGTAATGATAAAAAAAATTTTAAATATTAAATTGCGTGTGTTAGGGAGAAGTGTGATGCGGTTAAAGGAGCGTGTATGAAATGGAGTAAGGGAAGGAAGTGAGCTGGGAATGGAGTGAGCTGGGAATGGAGTGAGCTGGGAATGGAGTGAGATAGGAATGGAGTGAGATAGGAATGGAGTGAGCACGGACCGGAGTGAGCTGGGAATAGAGTGAACTGGGAATGGCGTGAGTTGGGAATGGAGTGAGCTGTGAATGCAGTGAGATAGGAATGGAGTGAGCACGGACTGGAGTGAGCTGGGAATGGAGTGAGCTGGGAACAGAATGAGCTGGCAGCGGAGTGAACTGGGAGTGGAGTGAGCTGGAAATGGAATGAGCTGGAAACAGAGTGAGCTGGGAACAGAGTGAGCTGGGAATGGAGTGAGATGGAAATGGAGTGAGCTGGGAATGGATCGGGCTGGGAGCGGAGTGAGCTGGGAATGGGGGAGCTGAGAGTAAAGTGAGCTGGGAAGCGGTGAGCTGGGAAAAGATTTGTCTGGAAAAGGAGTGATCTGGGAATGGAGAAGCTGGGAATGGAGTGAGCTGGGAGCGGAGTGAGCTGGGAATGGAGTGAGCTGGGAATGGAGTGAGCTGGGAGCGGAATGAGCTGGGAGCAGGGTGAGCTGGGAGCGGAGTGAGCTGGGAGCAGAGTAAGCTGGGAAGGGATTGGGCTGGGAGCGGAGTGAGCTGGGAATGGAGTGAGCTAGGAATGGAGTGAGCTGGGAGCGGAATGAGCTGGGAGCGGAGTGAGCTGGGAGCGGAGTGAGCTGGGAAGGGATTGGGCTGGGAGCGGAGTGAGCTGGGAGCGGAGTGAGCTGGGTGTGGAGTGAGCTGGGAAGGAATTGGGCTGGGAGCGGAGTGAGCTGGGAAAGGGGAAGCTAGTGCAGGTAGAGAAGGAAGACTTGCAGAATCTGGTCCTGACTAACAGGTCCGCTGTACTCGTTAGCAGTGGGGAGAGGGAAGAATGTTGCGGGAGGGTGGTCAGAGTGCTGACCGCGGCAACTTGGAGCAAGAGGCAGTTCAAGGGAGGAGGAGCAGAACAGAATGATTATATTTACAGGGGGTTCGATAATTAGTGGAATAGAGGATCCCCTTTGCACTCCCAATCGATGTTCCCGGAGGGTGTGTTGTCACTTGATAGCAGGGTAATGGATATCTTGAAGCAGCTGGAAAGATACTTGGATAAGGAGTGGGAAGAACCAGTTGTTGGGAACCATGTTGGATAAACCGACATAGGAAAGAACAGGGAGGAGTCCGGCTGAGGGAGAATAAGGAGCTCAGAGCTACCGTATAAAGCAGGACCTCGAGTGTTGTAATCTCGGGATTATTACCCGAGCCCTGTGCTCTTTGACATAGGGATAGATAGATCAGGGAAGCGAATGTGTGGCTGAAAGTCTGGTGTGGGAAGAAGGGGTTCCTCTTCATGGGACACTGGCAGCAGTACTGGGACAGGAAGGAGCTGCACCACTGGGACAGGCTGCACCTGAACCGGGCTGGGACCAGAGGCCTATCTAAAAGGATAATTAGGGCCGGAGAAAGGAGTTGAAACCAATAAAGGGAAGTGAGTGTTTGGGCGGAAAACCTATTAGCTAATGTTAATAAACAGTGTGAATCAAAGGAAAGTTCAGAGTGCAGAAAGCGATAAAGCTAATATAAATATTCCGTGAACAGAGTAGATCACAGGAAATAATAAAATACCTGTTAATAATCAAACAGTAATGATAAAAATTTAAAAACATTTTAAATTGCGGGTGTTAGGGAAAAGAGTGATGCGGTTAAAGGAGCGTGTATGAAATGGAGTAAGGGAACGAAGTGAGCTGGGAACAGAGTGAGCTGGGAATGGAGTGAGCTGGGAATGGAGTGAGCTGGGAATGGAGTGAGATGGGAATGGTGTGAGCTGGGAATAGAGTGAGCTGGGAATGGAGTGTGCTGGCAACAGAGTGAGCTGGGAATGGAGTGAGCTGGGAATGGAGTGAGCTGGGAATAGCGTAAGCTGGCAATAGAGTGAGCTGGGAATAGAGTGAATTGGGAATGGAGTGAACTGGGAATGGAGTGAGCTGGGAATGGAGTGAGCTCAGACCGGAATGAGCTGGGAATGGAGTGAGCTGGGAATGGAATGAGATAGGAATGGAGTGAGCACGGACCGGAGTGAGCTGGGAATGGTGTGAGCTGGGAACGGAGTGAGCTGGGAGCAGAGTGAACTGGGAGTGGAGTGAGCTAGGAATGGAATGAGCTGTAAACGGAGTGAGCTGGGAACAGAGTGAGCTGGGAATGGAGTGAGCTGGAAATGGAATGAGCTGGAAATGGAGTGAGCTGGGAACGGAGTGAGCTGGGAATGGAGTGAGCTTGAAATGGAATGAGCTGAAAACGGAGTGAGCTGGGAATTGAGTGAGCTGGGAGTGGAGTGAGCTGGGAAGGGATTGGGCTGGGAGCGGAGTGAGCTGGGAAGGGATTGGGCTGGGAAAGGTGTGAGCTGGGAAAGGTGTCAGCTGGGAATGGAGTGAGCTGGGAGCTGAGTGAGCTGGGAATGGATTGGGCTGGGAAAGGAGTGAGCTGGGAAAGGGGAACCTAGTGCAGGTAGAGAAGGAGGACTTGCAGAATCTGGTCTTGACCAACAGGTCCGCTGTACTTGCTAGCAGTGGGGAGAGGGAAGAATGCTGCGGGAGGGTGGTCAGAGTGCGGACTGCCGAACGTGGAGCAAGAGGCAGTTCAAGGGAGGAGGAGCAGAACAGAATGATTATATTTACAGGGTGTTCGATAATTAGTGGAATAGAGGATCCCCTTTGCATTCCCAATCGATGTTCCCGGAGGTTTCATTGCCACCTAGTACCAGGATAACGGATATCTCGAATCAGCTGGAAAGATACTTGGATAAGGAGTGGGAAGAACCAGTTGTTGGGAACCATGTTGGATAAAACGGCATAGGAAAGAACAGGGAGGAGTCCGGCTGAGGGAGAATAAGGAGCTCAGAGCTACCGTATAAAGCAGGACCTCGAGTGTTGTAATCTCGGGATTATTACCCGAGCCCTGTGCTCATTGACATAGGGATAGATAGATCAGGGCAGTGAATGTGTGGCTGAAAGTCTGGTGTGGGAAGGAGGGGTTCTGTTTCATGGGACACTGGCAGCAGTACTGGGACAGGAAGAAGCTGCACCACTGGGACAGGCTGCACCTGAACCAGGCTGGGACCAGAGGCCTATCTAAAAGGATAATTAGGGCCGGAGAAAGGAGTTGAAACCAATAAAGGGAAGTGAGTGTCTGGGCGGAACACCTATTAGGTAACGTTAATAAACAGGGTGCAGAAAGCGATAAAACTGATATAAATATTCCGCGAACAGAGTAGATCACAGGAAATAATAAAATACCTGTTAACAATCAAACAGTAATGATAAAACATTTTAAAAATGTTAAATTGCGTGTGTTAGGGATAAGAGTGATGCGGTTAAAGGAGCGTGTATGAAATGGAGTAAGGGAACGAAGTGAGCTGGGAACAGAGTGAGCTGGGAACGGAGTGAGCTGGGAATGGAGTGAGCTCGGACCCGAGTGAGCTGGGAATCAAGTGAGCTGGGAATGGAGTGAGATGGGAATGGAGTGAGATGGGAATGGTGTGAGCTGGGAAAAGAGTGAGCTGGGAATGGAGTGTGCTGGGAACAGAGTGAGCTGGGAATGGAGTGAGCTGGGAATGGAGTGAGCTGGGAATGGAGTGAGCTGGGAATAGTGAAAGCTGGAAATGGAGTGAGCTGGGAATAGAGTGAACTGGGAATGGAGTGAACTGGGAATGGAGTGAGCTGGGAACGGAGTGAGCTCAGACCGGAATGAGCTGGGAATGGAGTTAGCTGGGAACAGAGTGAGCTGGGAGCGGAGTGAACTGGGAGTGGAGTGAGCTAGGAATGGAATGAGCTGAAAACGGAGTGAGCTGGGAACGGAGTGAGCTGGGAATGGAGTGAGCTGGAAATGGAATGAGCTGGAAACAGAGTGAGCTGGGAACGGAGTGAGCTGGGAATGGAGTGAGCTGGAAATGGAATGAGCTGAATGGGAGTGAGCTGGGAATGGAGTGAGCTGGGAGTGGAGTGAGCTGGGAAGGGATTGGGCTGGGAGCGGAGTGAGCTGGGAAGGGATTGGGCTGGGAAAGGAGTGAGCTGGGAAAGGTGTCAGCTGGGAATGGAGTGAGCTGGGAGCGGAGTGAGCTGGGAATTGATTGGGCTGGGAACGGAGTGAGCTGGGAAAGGGGAACCTAGTGCAGGTAGAGAAGGAGGACTTGCAGAATCTAGTCCTGCCCAACAGGTCCGCTGTAATTGCTAACAGTGGGGAGAGGGAAGAATGCTGCGGGAGCGTGGTCAGAGCGCTGACTGCCGAACGTGGAGCAAGAGGCAGTTCAAGGGAGGAGGAGCAGAACAAAAGGATTATATTTACAGGGGGTTCGATAATTAGTGGAATAGAGGATCCCCTTTGCATTCCCAATCGATATTCCCGGAGGTTTCATTGCCACCTGGTACCAGGGTAACGGATATCTCGAATCAGCTGGAAAGATACTTGGATAAGGAGTGGGAAGAACCAGTTGTTGGGAATCATGTTGGATAAAACGGCATAGGAAAGAACAGGAAGGAGTCCGGCTGAGGGAGAATAAGGAGCTCAGAGCTACCGTATAAAGCAGGACCTCGAGTGTTGTAATCTCGGGATTATTACCCGAGCCCTGTGCTCATTGACATAGGGATAGATAGATCAGGGCAGTGAATGTGTGGCTGAAAGTCTGGTGTGGGAAGAAGTGGTTCCGTTTCATGGGACACTGGCAGCAGTACTGGGACAGGAAGAAGCTGCACCACTGGGACAGGCTGCACCTGAACCGGGCTGGGACCAGAGGCCTATCTAAAAGGATAAATAGGGCTGGAGAAAGGAGTTGAAACCAATAAAGGGAAGGGAGTGTCTGGGCGGAACACCTATTAGCTAATGTTAATAAACAGTGTGAATCACAGGGAAGTTCAGAGTGCAGAAAGCGATAAAGTTAATATAAATATTTCGTGAACAGAGTAGATGATAGGAAATAATAAAATACCTGTTAACAATCAAACAGTAATGATAAAAAAAAAATTTAAATGTTAAATTGCGTGTGTTAGGGAAAAGAGTGAGGTGGTTAAAGGAGCGTGTATGAAATGGAGTAAGGGAACGAAGTGAGCTGGGAACAGAGTGAGCTGGGAATTGAGTGAGCTGGGAATAGTGTAAGCTGGAAGCGGAGTGAGCTGGGAATGGAGTGAGCTGGGAATGGAATGAGCTCGGACCGGAGTGAGCTGGGAATGGAGTGAGATGGGAATGGAGTGAGATGGGAATGGAGTGAGATAGGAATAGAGTGAGCTGGGAACAAAGTGAGCTGGGAACAAAGTGAGCTGGGAATGGAGTGAGCCCGGACCAGAGTGAGCTGGGAATGGAGTGAGCTGGGAATAGTGTAAGCTGGAAACGGAGTGAGCTGGGAATAGAGTGAACTGGGAATGGAGTGAGCTGGGAATGGAGTGAGCTCGGACCAGAGTGAGCTTGGAATGGAGTGAGCTGGGAATGGAGTGAGCTGGGAATGGAGTGAACTGGGAATGGAGTGAGCTGGGAATAGAGTGAGCTGGGAATGAAATGAGCTCGGACCAGAGTGAGCTTGGAATGGAGTGAGCTGGGAATGGAGTGAGCTGGGAATGGAGTGAGCTGTGAATGGAGTGAGATGGGAATGGAGTGAGATGGGAATGGAATGAGCTGGGAATGGAGTGAGCTGGGAATAGAGTGAGCTGGGAATAGAGTGAGCTGAGAATAGAGTGAGCTGGGAATGGAGTGTGCTGGGCACAGAATGAGCTGGGAATGGATTGAGCTCGGACCGGAGTGAGCTGGGAATGGAGTGAGCTGGGAATGGAGTGAGATAGGAATGGAGTGAGCTGGAAATGGAATGAGCTGGGAATAGAGTGAGCTGGGAATGGACTGAGCTGGGAATGGAGTGAGCTGGGAATGGAGTGAGCTGGGAATAGTGTGTGCTGCAATGAGAGTGAGCTGGGACTGGAGTGAGCTGGGAATGGAGTGAACTGGGAATGGAGTGAGCTGGAAAATGAGTGAGCTGGGAATGGAGTGAGCTGGGAGCGGAGTTAGCTGGGAATGGATTGGGCTGGGAGTGGAGTGAGCTGGGAAAAGGGAAGCTAGTGCAGGTAGAGAAGGAGGAACTGCAGAATCTGGTCCTGACTAACAGGTCCGTTGTACTTGCTAGCAGTGGGGAGAGGGAAGAATGCTGCGGGAGGGTGGTCAGAGTGCTGACTGCGGCAACTTGGAGCAAGAGGCAATTCAAGGGAGGAGGAGCAGAACAGAATGATTATATTTACAGGGGGTTCGATAATTAGTGGAATAGAGGATCCCTTTTGCATTCCCAATCAATGTTCCCGGAGGTTTCATTGTCACCTGGTACCAGGTTAACGGATATCTCGAATCAGCTGGAAAGATACTTGGATAAGGAGTGGGAAGAACCAGTTGTTGGGAACCATGTTGGAAAAAACGACATAGGAAAGAACAGGGAGGAGTCCGGCTGAGGGAGAATAAGGAGCTCAGAGCTACCGTATAAAGCAGGACCTCGAGTGTTGTAATCTCGGGATTATTATCCGAGCCCTGTGCTCATTGACATAGGGATAGATAGATCAGGGAAGCGAATGTGTGGCTGAAAGTCTGGTGTGAGAAGAAGGGGTTCTGTTTTATGGGACACTGACAGCAGTACTGCGACAGGAAGGAGCTGCACCACTGGGACAGGCTGCACCTGAACCGGGCTGGGACCAGAGGCCTATCTAAAAGCATAATTAGGGCCGGAAAAGGAGTTGAAACCAATAAATGGAGGGGAGTAACAGCAGAAAACACTGGAAAAACTCAGTAGGCCAGGCAACATCTGTGGAGAAACGGAGTTAATGTTTCAGGTGGAAACCCTTCTTCAGAACTGAGGAAAAAAAGCAGGAAATGAGACAGATTGAAAAGCAGGTTTGGGGGCTGGGAAATGGGGAGGTGATGAAAGGAGAAAAGGGAAGGTCTGAGAGTTGAAGAGACGATAAGAGATATTCAAGGCGAGATGAGATGGTAATAGGACAGGTAAAGAGACAAAGGATGGCTCTAGATGAAGTGTGAAATGCGCCTTCAGCGTAACGTGAAGGGAGTGTCTGGGCGGAAAATTTATCAGCTAACGATAATAAACAGAGTGGATCAGAGGAAAGTCCAGTGTGCAGAAAGCTGCAAACAGAGTGAGCTGGGAACAATTTGAGCTGGGAATGGCGTGGGCCGGGGGATGGAGTGTGCGGTGAACAGTGTGAGCTGGGAACGGAGTGTGCTGGGAATGGAGTGAGCTGGGAATGGAGTGTGCTGGAAATGGAGTGCGCTGGGAACGGAGTGAGCTGGAATGGAGTGAGCTGGGAATGGAGTGAGCTGGGAATGGAGTGAGCTGGGAATGGAGTGAGCTGGGAACAGAGTGTGCTGGGAACAGAGTGTGCTGGGAACAGAGTGTGCTGGGAACAGAGTGTGCTGGGAACAGAGTGTGCTGGGAGTGGAGTGGGCAGGGAATGGAGTGAGCTGGGAATGGAGTGTGCTGGGAGCAGAGTGAGCTGGGAACAGAGTGAGCTGGCAATAGGATGTGCTGGGAACATAGTGAGATGGGAACAGAGTGAGATGGGAATGAAGTGAGCTGGGAGCAGAGTGTGCTGGGAACGGGGTGAGCTGGGAACAGAGTGCGCTGGGAATGGAGTGAGCTGGGAATGGAGTGAGCTGGGAATGGAGTGAGCTGGGAACAGAGTGTGCTGGGAACAGAGTGTGCTGGGAACAGAGTGTGCTGGGAGTGGAGTGGGCAGGGAATGGAGTGAGCTGGGAATGGAGTGTGCTGGGAGCAGAGTGAGCTGGGAACAGAGTGAGCTGGGAATAGGATGTGCTGGGAACATAGTGAGATGGGAACAGAGTGAGATGGGAATGAAGTGAGCTGGGAGCAGAGTGTGCTGGGAACGGGGTGAGCTGGGAACAGAGTGCGCTGGGAATGGAGTGAGCTGGGAATGGAGTGAGCTGGGAGCAGAATGAGCTGCGAACGGGGTGAGCTAGGAACGGAGTGAGCTGGAATGGATGAGCTGGGAACAGAGTGAGCTGGGAATGGAGTGAGCTGGGAATGCAGTGTGCTGGGAACAGAGTGAGCTGGGAGAGGAGTGTGCTGGGAGCGGAGTGTGCTCGGAATGGAGTGCACTTGGAGCGGAGTGTGCTGGGAATGGAGTGTGCTGGCAGTGGAGTGTGCTGGCAGTGGAGTGTGCTGGGAGCGGAGTGTGCTGGGAACAGAGTGAGCTGGGAACAGAGTGAGCTGGGAGCAGAGTGTGCTGGGAGTGGATGGGCAGGGAATGGAGTGAGCTGGGAGCAGCGTGAGCTGGGAATGGTGTGAGCTGGGAACAGAGTGTGCTGGGAATGGAGTGAGCTGCAACAGAGTGTGCTGGGAACGGAGTGAGCTGGAACAGAGTGAGCTGGGAACAGAGTGAGCTGGGAACGGTGTGATCTGGGAACAGAGTCAGCTGGGAACAGAGTGTGCTGGGAATGGAGTGAGCTGGGAACAGAATGTGCTGTGAATGGAGTGTCATGGGAATGGATTAAGCTGGGGACGGACTGAGCTGGGAACAGAGTGAGCTGGGAACAGAGTGAGCTGGGAACGGAGTGAGCTGGGAATGGAGTGTGCTGGGAACGGAGTGAGCTGAGAGCAGTGTGAGCTGGGAGTGGAGTGTGCTGGGAATGGAGTGTCATGGGAATGGATTAAGCTGGGAACGGAGTGAGCTGGGAACAGAGTGAGCTGGGAACGGAGTGAGCTGGGAACACAGTGAGCTGGGAACAGAGTCAGCTGGGAACAGAGTGAGCTGGGAACGGAGTGAGCTGGGAACAGAGTGAGCTGGGAACAGAGTGAGCTGGGAATGGAGTGAGCTGGGAACAGAGTGACCTGGGAATGGAATGTGCTGGGAACGGAGTGTGCTGGGAATGGAGTGTGCTGGGAACAGAGTGAGCTGGGAATGGAGTGTGCTGGGAATGGAGTGAGCTGGGAATGGAGTGTGCTGGGAATGGAGTGTGCTGGGAATGGAGTGAGCTGGGAACGGAGTGTGCTGGGAATGGAGTGAGCTGGGAATGGAGTGTGCTGGGAACAGAGTGAGCTGGGAATGGAGTGTCATGGGAATGGATTAAGCTGGGGACAGAGTGAGCTGGGAACAGAGTGAGCTGGGAATGGAGTTTCCTGGGAACAGAGTGAGCTGGGAACAGAGTGAGCTGGGAACAGAGTGAGCTGGGAATGGAGTGTCATGGGAATGGATTAAGCTGGGAACAGAGTGAGCTGGGAATGGAGTGTGCTGGGAACAGAGTGTGCTGGGAACAGAGTGTACTGTGAATGGAGTGAGCTGGGAAAGGGTTGATCAGGGAAAAGCGTGTGCTGGGAACAGAATGAGCTGGGAACGGAGTGAGCTGGGAACAGAGTGAGCTATGAGTGGAGTGAGCTGGGAAAGGGTTGATCTGGTAACAGAGTGTACTTGGAGCAGAGTGGGCAGGAAATGGAGTGAGCTGGGAAAGGGTTGATCTGGTAACAGAGTGTACTGGGAACGGAGTGTGCAGGGAATGGATGGACAATGCCCAGGATTGCAACATACATGGGCAAGAGGAGGAATTGTTGGAAGTGAGTCAGGCCCCTGAATTCCTCCTCTATGCATCTGGAGAATGCTTGCCCCAGGTGCAAAGCTGTACAACAAAGGATGGAGACTCGTGATGCTCTCCCTCCATCCATTTTTATGGGTGCTTGAGGAATCTCTCCGCCCTTGTGGCTGCTCCCGTATGACCGGGGGTTCTAAGAAGGATTGGCAACAAAGTGAATGTAATCCGGAAACTTAAAGAGACATTCTCTCCGCACAGGAATCCATTACTTCTTTCGAGGCTTTATAAAAACAGCAGCCGAAGGCCTCCAGCGTCGAGGATGGTTTCAGTTTGCTGTAAAGTGACCGTGTTCACACTTTTATCATTCAATAGCACACAAAAACCAAACACCCAAACTCTAGTCTGGAGCAGATTCTTTCCCTTTTAATTACAATCACCTTCTTTTCCTCATGATTCCACCATCATCACTGGTACAGAACTCTTTTATCCCCATTCATTCCTCTAAGACTTTTGACCCAAAGCTCTGTGGGGTTGCACGTTGGATTCTGTGCAAAATCAGTTTGGTTCAGTCCATCCCTGAAGAACGGTGAACCCATGACTATTCTGCACTTTTCTCTTCTGCAGATCCTGCCCTGGAATAGGAACAAATGTTCAATGGAAACAATATTGAAAAAATAAGTTTCAGCAAATGGTGCAAAACGTCCTGTCACTGCTCCCAAAGACGAATAACAAGTGATGCAGATTGCTCTTGGGGTATGTCGTTACATTCTTGTTTTCAATTGGCCTGTGAGACTGATTGACTCCTTCATTGGCCAATTAGTTCATGTACCCAGCACTGGCCTGAACTCAGGTACATTCCACACAGTCACAGAGATCAGCACAAGACCCCGAAACATCCCAATCACAGGAGCTGATCCTGGGAATGTGCCTCTCTAACTCTGCATTTCAATTAGCAACCACTAGATTATCAGCCGCTCTCCTTTCCCATCCTACTTAATGATCTTCTTGTGGTTACTGCTGGAATATTGCTTCAAAACTTACATCATCTCCACATTTTACCTCTTCAATTCTGTTATTTTAGCTCAGCTTTGAAGACCAGGACTATCTTCCAGATATCATGCATTTCCTGATAGCACGATTGCAGGACTGTACAGGAGGCAAGGGGGTGACACCAAGGAATGAGCAGGGCACCAAGGTTCCCAAGACTTGCTAAATACTTACTTTGTAACGGTCTTCACGGTATTGAGTGGAGAAAAAGTACCAGAGATAAGTGGAAAACTAGCGATAAATAAAGGAGAGGAACTTATTAGATTTAATAGAAGTAAAAAAATTGTAATGGAGGAAATAATGAGGCAGAAGATGAACAAATCTACAGGTCCTGAAGCTTTCCACTGCATGGTATTAAAATAAATAGGTGAGGAAACTGTAGATCATCTAGTCATGATCTTCCAAACCTCTCTTGATTCCAGAATTCTATCCTTGAATTGGAAAATTGCCCGTGTCACTGCATTATTGTAGGAGAGTAGAAGAGGCAAATGAGGAAATGATTGGCCTATTACTCGATCGTCTGTTGTTGAAGTAACTAGAATCTGTTGTTAGGAACAGTGTTAGGTACATGGACAAATATGAGCTGGTCAGAGAGAACCAGCATGAATTTGTAAAGGGTAAGTCGTGTCTCACGAGTCTAGATAAATATTTTGAGTAGGTAACTAATGTGGTAGATGAGAGGTGTCTATGGATGTTATTTATATGAACTTGCAGAAGCCATTCGATGTGGTTTCACATTGGAGACTGTTAACAGAAACTAGAGCGCATGGAATTGGAGGTGATTTATTGACCTGGGTAGAGAATTGGTTTGGAGCTCGGAGACAGAGAGTTTGGATAATCTGTCCGTATTCAAATTGGCAGCATGTGTCTAATGGTGTCCCCACGGATCAGTGCTGGGTGCTTCGCTTTTAACTATGTTTATAAGTGACTTGGATGAACCACTAGATTGCCATATATCCAAGTTTACTGACATAACCAAATCATAGTAACTGGTGTGGATGGGAGCAGAAAGTTGCACTGGGACATTGATTGAATGAGTGGGAAAAATCTGTGGCAGATATAGTTCAATGTGGGAAGTGTGAGGCCATCCAATTTAGAACTACGAAAGATAGATCAGTGTGTTTCCAAATTGTGAGAAGTTGGGAACCATGGTGGAGCAGAGGGTTTGAGGGGTCTTGGAACAGAAATCACTAAAAGCGAGTGGACAGATACCAAAGGTAATTTAAAAGAAAAGCTAATGCAATATTGCCCTTTATCTCAAGTGGCTGGAATACAAAGGAGTGCAATTGATGTTAGTTATATAAAGCTCTGGTTAGACTCCATTTGGAGAACAGAGTTCAGTTCTGGGCACCACAGAGTCACCAGAATGTTACCGGGACTAAAAGGCTTAGATTATGAGGGCACGTTGCACAGACTAGGCTTGTGTTACCTGAGCACAGAAGGTTAACCGGTGATCTAACTGAAATGTTTAAGATGATCAAAAGGAGTTGATAGGCTAGATAGAGAGAAACGTTTCCTTCTGGTGGGGGTGTGGAGATCAAGGGGGAATAATCTGAAATTCAGAGGTGGTAAAGTCACGGGTGATGTCAGGAAGCAGTTCTTCACACAGAGGGGAGTGAAATCAGGAACACTCACTCGCTGATGAGGCGATGTTGTTGGAAATTTCAAAACTGAGATTATTAGAATTTGTTAGATAAGGGTTTTAAGGGTTATGGAAACAAGGCGAGCAAATGGAGATAGGATACATCTTTATATCATAAAATGACAGCAGGAGGGATCTTTTGATGTGACACAAGTCCCGATATTCCTCCTCTATGCGGCTGGGGAATGCTTAGTTCCTAGTTGCAATGGAGAGAAAATATACGAGGAGACATTGGGAGGTGGGAAAATTCATAGAATCATAGAAATATAGGGCACTGTAGGAGGCCATTCTCCCATCGTGTCTATGCCAGATTGAACAGTGGACATCACCTGAGGAGTTTGAGAGACAATATTCATAAAACCCTAATATTGAGATCTGTGGTCTGTACCTTGGACGTCATTACTCTAGAGCTGGGCTCGGAGACAGGGCCATAACACCAATGGGCAGATCCTGCAAACTGTGCTCCAGTCCAGTGAGACTGCACCAGGAGCAGAGCCTGGCCATGTCACCCTGTCACACCGCCAGTGGGCGGGGCCTGTGCTGGCTGCTGTGTGATTGGCTCCTGGCTCCCTTTGTGATGTCACCTGGAGACAGGCTTTAGCCCCTGGTTACCATTCATCAGTTGTAGTTACCATGGGCAGCAGCTGGAGTTGGCAGCTGGCACATCATACATGGACAGGAGGAGGAATCAGTGGACATGAGGCAGACTCCAATATTCCTCTTCTATGGGTCTGGAGAAAGCTTAGTTGCCCTGGGCAAAGGCGAGGGAAAAGGGCTGGAGCCTCCTGATACTGTCCCTCCACCCCTGGGATTCCCAAGGCTTACCCTGAGCAAGTGGGGCGGAGCATCTGTGCCCACAACATGCACAGACATTGTAATGAGAGGGTCATGAAGGAATGGAGGTAAACGTTTCCTGCCAGGTAATGTTTCTGTAGTTGGAAACCTGAGAGGGACTGGGGACTGGCAACAAAGTGAATGAGATGTAAACATGTAAGTGGAATTTTCTAGCCAAAATAATTAATGACATCTTTGGTGCTGTGTAAAAAAGACATTCGGAATCCTCCAGCGCCGAGGTTGGTGTCAGGTGAGTGTAAAGGTAAAATACTCACTCTTTCACACTCCCTGGCACACTGAAACCAGGCACTCAAACTTTAGAGTGGAATAGATTCCATTCCTTTTTAGGTGAAAATATGATCTTTTCCACATTATTCAACCTACATCTCTTAGGAACATTTATTTTATCCACCTACCTTTGAGTTCTCGATTTTGTCTCAAAGGTCTGTGGGGTTCCTGTTGGATTCTGCACCAAATCAGGCTGGTTCAGTCCATCCCTGGGGGATGCTGAACCCATCACTATTCTGCCGCTTTCTGTTCTACAGATCCTGACCTGGCATTAGAACAAATAATCAATGGACAACCTATACAGGACAAATGTTTCAGCAAAAGGTACTAAACTTCCTGCCGCCTCTCCTAAGAGGAATAACAAGTGATGCAGATTGCTCTTTGGGGAAGTAGTTTAATTCTTGCTTTGAATTGGCCTTTGCATTTGACTGACTCCTTCATTGACCAATTAGTTCATGTACCCAGCACTGGCCTGAAATCAGGTACATTCCGCACACTCACAAAGATCAGCACAAGAGCCCGAAACATCCCATCCACAGGAGCTGACCCTATGTAAGAATTCGCAATAATTTACAGTTCTGAAGATTCATTTTTTTGATTAAAGGATCCCTGAGCGAGGTGCTTTTAAGTTTCCAAAGATAAAATGGCTGTCACACCACATGGACAAAAGAGGTTTGGAATGCAGCTTTCTGTGTCTGGAAGTAAGGTTCAATGAAGACAAAGGACAATGCTTTGTTTACAAAGCAACTGAATGCTATTAGCATTTGTTTAGATACACCTGAAACTGCAGAAGAGACGTTTGCACCTTGAATGGGAAGCGTTAACTTTAAATGGGTTTCCAATCACCCAGTACTGGACTATAGAGCAGATGTATCTCCCTTTTGTTTCAGCACAAGGAGCTCTGAAAATCACATTAACTCAATCTAACCACTTTGAGTTAGCCTATCACAGCTTTGGGGTTAATTTTGCACACAGGCATGGATGTGAGGGGGTCACCAGGTATAAAAAAAGGGCTGAGCAGCCAGCTCGCTCTCTTGGCTCTTGGCTCTTGACTCTTGACTTCCTGGGACGATAAGGTGAGCTCTCTCTCTCTCTCTCTTCGCTGGACCATGTGAGCAGAGATTTTCTGACTCTCAACAAGGCAACCTAGCAGGAGTTAAGGGGGGGGATGGTGATTTAAGGGAATTGCTAAGATTGTTTAAATAACGGGCCAGAAATTCCAGAACGGGACTTGCAGCGCGTGCAAGCCCCGTATTTGCACTTACCCCGCGCTCCTGCCGATCAGCTCCAGGGACGCCTGAACTTGGAGAAATAGAAAGCACATTCCCGGGCAGCGTATGACGTCACGCCGCCCAGGAGTGCAGCCAGCGTGAACCCAGGAGCGTGCAGTGCAAGTGAGACACGCCCCTTGAGGTCTCAGTTTCACTGGGCACGCCCCCAATGTTTCTGTCAAGCTGCTTTGCTTTTTTACATGCAAAGCAGCAGTTTAAATAGGTTTTTGGAAGTTTTTTGAAGATTTTGGTAACTTTTATAAACTTTTTAAAATGTTTACATTATTTTGAGTAATCTGAAGTAGTTTTAAAGAGAATTAAAGCAATTTAAAGACTTTTAAAAGCCCTAAAAGAATTTTTTTAATTCCATTTATTTATTTAGCAATGTCGTCGTCATACGTGTCTTCACACTGTTCCCTTTGGGGAACTGTACGAAGTGGTGGAAGGATTTATGGCCGTGATTAACGCTCATTCCGTGACCGTAACCATCTTTGAACCAGCCATTAGGGCGGTTAGTCCTATGGCGGTAGGGTTTTACAGGCTCCCACAAGCTATACAAGGAGGGGGGGCCACCCACACCCACGGACGCAAATATCCCACTGGATGTCAACCCAGAATTTAGAGCCGGAGCTCCGACTCCACTTGCCGGGACTGTCTGGAGCGGGGTTCGAAAACCTACCCTGATCTGGCCCAGCGGCGGGGATCCTACCGCTATGACAAATGCCCAATCCGATTAGCAACGTGAAATGGCAGCATAGGGCTCCAGTCACGGGGAGGGAAAAGGCGCAGGAAACGTATGGGTGTCACCTTTTGTGCGGAGTGGGCCTTTTGCGTAGCAGTAAGCATCCCCGCCGCTGGGCCAGAAGGAGTAGGGTTTTGAACCCCACTCCAGACAGTCCCAGCAAGTGGAGTCGGAGCTCCAACTTTAAATTCTGGGTGGACATCCAGCGGGATACTTGCGTCCGTGGGTGTTGGTGGCCCCCCCCCCCTCAGATGGGTTGTGGGAGCCCGTAAAACCCTCCCGCCATAGGACTAACCACCCTAATGGCTGGTTCAAAGATGGTTATGGTCACGGAATGAGCGTTAATCACGGCCATAAATCCTTCCACCACTTCATACAGTTCCCCAAAGGGAACAGTGTGAGGATACGTCCGATGATGCACCTCCTTGGACCCTCAGTCGCAGATGCGAGGGGGCAAGTCGTGCAAGTGTTAAATTTTTTATTTTATTGACATGTAAAATGTTGGCCCAATAATTCCCTTCCAAATGCGCTAGTACGGTCGGGGTACTTACGCATCTGGCAGGATGAAATGCCGGTTTTCAGCATGCACAGTGCATGTGGGGAAAACCGGCATTTCCTGTCCTCTGAACGAAGGGGTTCAGAGGCAGAACGCGTGCAACTGCACATGCAGCGCGTGCGCAGTATAATTCGCCGCTTTCATTAATGCTTTCAGTGAGGTCCAGTCATTACAACTTACACATGAAAAAAGCATGGGTACAGTTGCTCCAGAGGCTGCGGAGGAAGATATTTCTTATCGTGGAGCTTCTGAAAGTATGTATGTCTGTATATATTCCTTTGCGTGTTATGTATATATTCCTTTACTTATGTGTATGAATGTATTATTTAATTATGACTCAGAGAAAGTAACTTATTGGAAAATCATAATTAAAAACATGCATTCATAGTAAAGGAATATAAAACATACATACATATACGTAAAGGAATATATGTGGACATACATACATAACTCATTCTCACATTCCATTCACACAGCCACAATTGCTCCTTCTACCTACCGTTCTGAAAACCCTTTAAAGAAAAAAAAATTTTAACTTTAAAACTTACTTACAATTTCTTAAAATAACTTCCCTCCCTTTCCCAAACAAAAATATTGCATTTCAAAAGCTCCACGATAAAATATATCTTCCTCCGCAGCCAATGAACCACTTTACACTTGCTTTTTTTCAGTGTAACTTCTAAGGACTTAACCTCACGGATTTCATGAATGAAATCCACGAAGTTCACTGTGCAAGCGCTGCCTGTGCAGTCGCACGCGCTCGAGGTCTGGAAATGCCGGCGTTCCCCGCATGCGCTGTTCATGCTGAACGCCGGCATTTCCAACGGCCAGAAGCGTGAGTAAGCCGACCGTACTCACGCTTCTGGCCTGGAATTTCTGGCCCATCATTGTAGCCACTGTACCTCTCGTTTTTGCCGTGTGTACCCCCTTGATATATAGTTTTACAATTTTACTGTGTTCGTGTGGGATAGTTTGATATTGTGATTGTAGTTTCTTTTAGTTAATAAAGCTTGATAATTTTCTCTCATCCAAACCACGTGTTCCGTTTTAATATCATTAATTATAAGTTCCTCCACTCAGAACTAAAGGAGGGGTAGCGAAATTGGTTTAGAGTGCAGCAGCAAAAAGACTGCTGGCCAGGTAGATTACCTTAAACCAGTTTAAAAGAAACCCCGAAATCCTTACAATGGCGAGCCAGGTAGGAGTGGAGGCAGTTTTTGATTTTATAAGTGGTCTGGATCTGGAGAAAGCATCAGCTCTTGTTTCTCTCGTTGTTTTCAGTATTTGGATAGCCCTGCGGATGTTAGCAGCAGCGTGTAGGCTGACCTATCATGGTATAGGTGGCTGGGTTAAAGAGGGTGAGAAGAGGGTGCAGGAGGAGGTTAAAGATGCCAAGAATCGGGAGTCCCAGCTTGAAAAATGCCAGGCGGAGGTAGAACGCCTCAGGGAGGTGTATGAGGCCAGAGCTAGTGGTATGAGGGTGCGGGAAGAGAATGCACGCCTCACACTAGAGGTCACGAAATGCCAGGCATTTATAGAGCGCCTTGTGCAGGAAGTAGCAGAGGCAAGGGACTGTGAGATGAGGCTACAGGAGGAAATTGCACACCTCACCCAAGGAGCTAGCGAGGGAAAAAGCCATGCAAGAAACGAGATAGAATTCCTAAAGTACCAAATCATAGAAGCAAAGAGGAGTGAGATGAGGCTGCGGGAAGAGAATGCCCGCCTCACCTCAGAAATAACAGAGCAGGAGGAGAAGGTTAGGGAGGTAAAGGCAGTTTATAAGCTGGCCTGGGACCTAAGGATTGAGGAAGTAGATCATGGCCCCTGTAGAGCAGGTCCAGTAGCAGAAATCCGGGACAAGGGAGGCACACAGGGGATAGTTTTGGACCCAGACCAAAGGCAGGTCCGAGTCCAAAATTCCCCATTTAAAGCCACCCGGGTAAGAGAACATGAGTTTGCTCACCAGACAAGTTCAAGTTCACCGCCTGTAAAGACAGGCACTGTGGCTTGTTTTAAGGGTAAAGTTGTCCAGCCCACAAATTGGGACACTTCCCTACCCCAGTGGGACCCTAATTCAAACCAAAGTTTAAATTCGGAAAGGTTATGTGGTTTAGAAATGGAGAAACAGCAGCCTGGGATCAGAAATCAGCAGGCTGCTGCCCATCCATTCACAGATCGCTTGGAGACTGCCCGCGCATGTGCAGTCGCTGGTCTGGAGACGGGAATCCCCCAGTCATCTGAGCAGAAGGTTCGCGCAGGCGCAGTCATGCGCCTGAGGGGAGAGTTTTGCCAGGATCAGGTTTGCGCAAGCGCGGTTCCACAGCACGTACCCCCAGCGGATTCTCTTAACTTTTCCCGCACAGGCGCAGTCGAGCGCCTGAGGGAAAAGGTTCCCCAACACCGGGTAGGCGCAGTCGCGGACCCGGAACTCCGAGAGGCCCTTACTCAGTTCTCCCGCGCAGGTGCGGTCGCGCGCCCGAGGGGAGAGTTTTGCGAGAAGGAGGTCTGCGCATGCGCAGTTGCCGGCGGGACCACAGTGGCTCTTTTGCAGGAGGTTTGCGCAGGCGCACTCGCCTGTTTAAAGGGACCAGCTTCCCAGCCAGCCTCTAGAATGGTTTTCCCCATGATGTGGGACCCTGGGGGTGCAGGGATAGCAATTCCTCTTGCAGGGGAGCTGACACCAGGTTTTAAACATGGGGAGGAAAATTTCCAGCCACCAGCAACGGGTGGTGAGAGTATACCTGCCCCCAGCACAGGCGTGGGCAGGAAAGAGCAGACAAACCCAGAGAGAGATTTGCACCGGCAGGCTGCCAGGTACATTATACAGTGCGGGCTATTTGGACATGGGGGAGAAGGTTCCCAGCCAGCTGGGGCTGTGACCCAAGCTCAGGGTCCGCCAGCTAAAATTTCCCCCGTAGAGACACCCCTCAGAAGGTCTCAGCGGGTGCCCCAGCCTAAGAAAGCATGGTCACCCACTTTACAGTGGAGTAGGACAGTTTCCCGAGCCAGGGAAAAGCCAGAGAACAGAGGCCCCCACTCAACAGCCATAAGCTGCGGGGGACCAGAGACAGGAGGCAAACCAGCTTCGCTGCAGCCAGCAGCAATCTGCGACAGTGCCAGAGATTAGACTGGCCGTCCGGAGACGGGCGGCATTTGTATTTATAGCTATGTGTGTGTATATAGCTTGCTTTAAGGTGTATTTTTAAGTTTTGTTGATTTAGCTAGTTTTAAGGGTTCAAAGAGTTTAAGTTCACATGTGTGCCGAATGTTTGTATTTTGGTCCGAGGTCGAGGGACCCGACCATGTCTCCACCTAAGGCAGCAGGTCAGTGAGACCTGGCTGCATGTCCCTTTTAAGTTTTACAGGAGATTGGAAAATGAAGCAGCCATGTTCGCCCAGCCCGAGCTGGACATCGAATGAAGATACGGAATGTTGGGGATCACCTTGCCACTGGACGAATCCAGGAGACCCCGCAGCGATCTTTGGGAAAAACCGGACAGAGTCTGGAGGAACTTGCCTACTCCTCCTACGGTGAGGAGATGGCCCCAGCTGGGTGGGGCATGGCCCCCAACCCAGCACTATCCTGACCGAAGTTCACGTGCGGGAGACCTCGCTGTTGAGGAGTCACGTTGGGGAAGCGCGGGCGCCTGGTCATAGGGACGCGTTCCCCGGGGGTGGGTGGTGATGGCCCGGGAATGATTGTATAGAGGAGGGGGAGACCCAAGAGTCACGTGGGTGCGGTCGGGGAAGGGAGGAACTCACCCGGGGGCCCACGGGCAAAGAAGATAAGTTGTGGCTGGGAAGGATGAGTGGGTGGCCGGATCAGTGTGGGGCCAGGGAGTGCCGCCACACAGGCACCCATCATTTTCTGCAGCCAGTCGAGGGAAGACGGGAGGGGGAGGGACTGGGAGTCATGAGATCCCATACTCCCCGGTCTCGGTCTGTGGAAGGTAATTTTAAACGTGAGGGGTACCCCGCCTCCACAAAAGGACAAGGGAACGGCTCGGGGCTGTCGGAGCAGGCTGGTCGCTAAATCCATTCTGCCTGTTTTAAAGTTTAAGCTGATCAAAGGGGGGTGGAAGGTACTTTTACTGCCCGAGTGGGAGGAGCAATACCCACTCGAATTTCGCGACCCATCATCGGCACGTGATGATCGGGGTTCATTTAAGCATGTTGTTTAATGATTTTTTGTATTTTGTGTTGCAGCCCCAAGTTGAGCAGAGGCGTGAGGTCCTCTCCGTGCTTGGGACCAGTTTGTGACAACTCCAAGTTGAGCAGAGGCGTAGGACCCTCTCCGTGCTTGCGATAATTTTTGAGTACATTGTGTAACTAAGATTGTAACATTTTGTAATAACTTATGATGTGAAAAAAAAAAGGTGATTGTAAATTTGGTTTACACTGTATAATTTTACAAGCGTGTAGGGGTATGAGACCCCTTAGTGAAAACTGAAGTATCTGTAAGATGCCTACCGTACCATGGTTTTTTCTTGAATTTTAAGGGAAATAGACGGGACGGGGATCAGTGGCAGATAGCTATTAGGTAAATACAGGGGATGGTTGTTTGTGGGGGGTCAGAAATCATTGCTCATTTCTTCAAGAGGATACTACAAGCAAGCTGGAAGTATCCAAGGGCGGACTGTAAGAATTCGCAATAATTTACAGTTCTGAAGATTCATGTTTTTGATTAAAGTATCCCTGGGCAATGTGCTTTTTAAATTTCCAAGGATAAAATGGCTGTCACACCACATGGCTGAAGGACAAAAGAGGTTTGGAATGCAGCTTTCTGTGTCTGGAAGTAAGGTTCAATGAAGACAAAGGACAATGCTTTGTTTACAAAGCAACTGAATGCTATTAGCATTTGTTTAGATACACCTGAAACTGCAGAAGAGACGTTTGCACCTTGAATGGGAAGCGTTAACTTTAAATGGGTTTCCAATCACCCAGTACTGGACTATAGAGCAGATGTATCTCCCTTTTGTTTCAGCACAGGGAGCTCTGAAAATCGCATTAACTCAATCTAACCACTTTGAGTTAGCCTATCACAGCTTTGGGGTTAATTTTGCACACAGCCCTTGCAAGGCACGGATGTGAGGGGCTCACCAGGTATAAAAAAAGGGCTGAGCAGCCAGCTCGCTCTCTTGGCTCTTGGCTCTTGACTCTTGACTTCCTGGGACATAGGTGAGCTCTCTCTCTCTCTCTCTCTTCGCTGGACCATGTGAGCAGAGATTTTCTGACTCTCAACAAGGCAACCTAGCAGGAGTTAAGGGGGGATGGTGATTTAAGGGAATTGCTAAGATTGTTTAAATACATTGTAGCCATTGTACCCCTCGTTTTTGCCGTGTGTACCCCCTTGATATATAGTTTTACAATTTTACTGTGTTCGTGTGGGATAGTTTGATATTGTGATTGTAGTTTCTTTTAGTTAATAAAGCTTGTTTTGTTTCTCTCATCCAAACCACGTGTTCCGTTTTAATATAATTAATTATAAGTTCCTCCACTCAGAACTAAAGGAGGGGTAGTGAAATTGGTTTAGAGTGCAGCAGCAAAAGACTGCTGGCCAGGTAGATTACCTTAAACCAGTTTAAAGAAATCCCCGAAATCCTTACACCTGGGAACCTGTAACACTAACTCTGTGGGTCCACTAGCAATCTCTGGAGATCAGCACAGGAGCCCGAAACATCCCAACCACAGGAGCTGATCCTGGGAACCTGTAACACTAACTCTGTGGGTCCACTAGCAATCTCTGGAGATCAGCACAAGAGCCCGAAACATCCCAACCACAGGAGCTGATCCTGGGAACCTGTAACACTAACTCTGTGGGTCCACTAGCAATTTCTAGAGATCAGCCCCTGTATGCTCCCACTCTATATTATGATGTTCCTGGGATATTGCGAGTGTGTGACATAAACTTAAGAAATGTTCCACGTTTGTCCTCTTCAATTCTTTTATTTCAGCTCTTCTTTGATGACCAGATCCGTCCTTCAGATGTCCTGCATTTCCTGACAGCGCATTTTCAATATTGCACAAAAGACATGAGTTTGATTCCAAAGAGGTAGGACATGTTCAGTCGTAATCGTCAATGGCCATCTATAGCATCTATGTAAAGGTACAAACACTGCCCTTCGGTCAGTTTCCTTCATCAGCTGCAGAACATCTCTTTACCATATCCTGCTTCAAAAATAATATCAGCTTGCCACATATGTACAACCTCTACAACCCCAACACGGGACTGTAAGGACACAGACTTTTACAGTCCCACAGCACTGCACCGTAAGGGCACAACATTTTAAATTTCCAGAACTTTATTGTAAGGACACAGGCCAGTACAATCCCTCAGCACTGTGCTGTAACTACACAGAGCTGTACCACCCCAGAACTGCCCAGTATAAACCCCCAGCACGGCCCAGTAACTACACAGAGCTGTACCACCCCAGAACTGCCCAGTATAAACGCCCAGCACTGTCCTTTAACTACACAGAGCTGTACCAGCCCAGAACTGCCCAGTATAAACGCCCAGCACTGTCCTTTAACTACACAGAACTGTACCACCCCAGAACTGCCCAGTATAAACCCCCCAGCATGGCCCAGTAACTACACAGAAATGTACCACCCCAGAACTGCCCAGTATAAACGCCCAGCACTGTCCTGTAACTGCACAGAACTGTACCACCCCAGCACTGTCCCGTATTAACGCCCAGCACTGTCCTGTAACTACACATTGCTGTACCACCTCAACACTGTCCTGTATACATCTCCAGCAATGTTCTGTAACTACACAGAGCTGTACCAACCCAGCATTGGCCAGTATAAATCCCCAACACCGTCCTGTAACTAAACAGAGCTTTACAGCCTCAGCACTGCCCTGTATAACCCCCCAGCACTGTCCTGTAACTACAGAGCGGTACCAGCCCAACACTGTCCTGTGTAATCCCCCAGCACTGTCCTGTTAGGACACAGACCTGTGTCACCACTGCACCCTGCTGTGTAAAGCCCTAGCACTGCACTTTAAGGACACAGACCAGTACAAATCCAGCACTGTACTGCAAGGCCACAGACCTGTACAACACTAGCAATGTTCTGTATAACCCCCCACCCCCTCACCCCCCACCCAGCACTGTATTTTTAGGACACAGACCTGTAAAACACTAGTATTGTCCTGTATAAATCCCCAGCACAGTACTGTAAGGCCACAATTCAGTGCATCCCCTGCGCAGCACTGTAAGGACAAAGACCTGTACAACACCATCACTGTACTATAAGGACACAGCCATTTAAAATAACCCAGCACTGCACTGTAAAGATACAAAGCTCTACAACCCCTTGCACGGCACTGTAAGGACAGAGTCCTGTACAGCCCCGGCACACTACTGTAAGAACACAGAAATGTACAACCCCGACACTACACAGCAAGGATGCAGGCATTTACAACACCAGCACCGCACTCTACTGGCACAGACCTGCATAAGCCGCCATCACGGTACTGTAAGAACATAGACCTGTGCAAACCCAGCACTTCACTGTGAGGACACAGACCTGTACAACCACGGCACAGTACTGTAAGGAAACAGAACGATGCCACCCACCCCCATCATTGCTCTTTAAGGAGACAGACCTTCAGAACGACAGGCCTGCACTGTTCGAAGACAGAACTGCAAAATGCCAGCACTGCACTGTTAGGACACAGACCTGTACAACCCCAGCAGTGCACTGTTAGGACACAGACCTTTACAACCCCCAGCACTGAACTGTTAGGACACAGACCTGTACAACCCCAGCACTGCACTGTTAGGACACAGACCTGTACAACCCCAGCACTGAACTGTTAGGACACAGGCATGTACAACCCCAGCACTGCACTGTTAGGACACAGACCATTACAACCACAGCAATGCACTGTTAGGACACAGACCTGTACAACCCCAGAACTGCACTGTTAGGACACAGACTGCACAACCCCAGCACTGCACTGTTAGGACACAGACCTGTACAACCCCAGCACTGCACTGTTAGGACACAGACCTGTACAACCCCAGCATTGCACTGTGTGATGAAATATGCCATTCATCACTCATCTGTATTCTCTGTGTGCCTGTGACTGTGGTTTAGTTTCAGTTTCATTTCCCTCACCTCAGTTCCGTTTTCCTCACTTGTATTGTATTGTGTAGGGCTCCGCCCACACCTGGCCCCTATGTAAGCAGGCCCAGCGTGTCTCGCATCCAGTACAGCAGACATCTGGATGGGGAGACACTTCTCTACTGTGTTACCTTCTAAGTTAATAAAAGCCTTGTTTTGTTCCGCCAACATTGAGTCTCGGATTTATTGAGGCACATCAATTTTATTAACTTATTTTTCAACACAATGGATCAACTCTTGAAACCCGAACGTTTGGATTTGGACCAGCATGCTCCGGACGCATCGGCATGCTTCGGACACTGGTTTAAGTGTATGGAATTCTTCCTGGACAATTCTGCAGCCATCACAGCCGCTACGGACGCTGAAAGTATGAAACTTGGAATCCTGCGGAATTGGGTAAGCCACCGGGTTTACCCCCTCATCCAAGATGCCGACACGTACCCGGCCGCCTGCGACATCTTAAAGGTGCATTACCAGCAGCCTACGAATGAGGTGTATGCTAGGCATCTGCTCGCTACTCGCGCACAGCGACCTGGGGAATCGCTGGATGAGTTCCTAGTCACCCTGAAAACGCTGGGCAAAGACTGCAAGTGCCAAGATGTAAAAGCCGCAGTGTACACTGACGAGCTTGTTCGCGATGCCTTTATCACAGGCCTCAGCTCCACTTACATCTGGCAGAGACTGCTGGAAAAAACGGGATTGGACCTGAAACAGGCTGTGGACACAGCGCGATCCCTAGATGTGGCCCAGAGAAACTCGGACGTCTACTCTTCAGCCCGCGCCGCCCACGCCGCCACGTGTGCACCAAGGGCGCCGCCATCTTGGAAGGCATCTTCCCCGCCCGGCAGCCCGACACCGTCGGGGCCCCGCTCTCCCCCCAGAAGCCCTACGACAGCCGTGACGCGTCGGGGACCCAACTGCTACTTCTGCGGGCAGCCGAAGCACACCAGAAACCTGTGCCCGGCGAAAGGCACCACCTGCTTTAAGTGCGGTAAGAAGGGGCACTTCGGGAAGGTGTGCAGAGGGAACCCCGCCGGAAAATCCGCCACCGCCGCGTGTGCGCCGTGGGAGCGGCCATCTTGGATGCCATCTTGCCCGACCTCGTGGGGTCCGCCATCTTGTGAGCAGACAGCGTGGACGCCATCTTGTCTCGATCAGGGCCCTACAGTGGCATCGGTCACAGTGGACCAGACCAGACCGCACCCGCTATCCAAATCAATGGTGGACATCGAGGTAAACGGGTGCGGGGTTAAATGTTTAATTGACAGTGGAAGCACAGAGAGTTTTATCCACCCTGAACTAGCACAACAACTCTCCCTAACGGTGGTCCCTACTCAGGGTACCATCTCTATGGCTGATAAAACACAGACATCGACCATTATGGGTTACTGCATGGTACAATTGTCCGTTAACGGAACTGTATACGATAATTTTAAAGTACTAATCATGAAGAATCTATGTGCGAGCGTGATCTTGGGCCTGGATTTCCAGTGCCACCACCAAAGCATCACGCTCAATTACGGTGGGTCCCAGCCGCCCCTCACAGTGTGCGGTCTGGCTACCCTGAAGGTAAAGCCGCCTTCGCTATTCACGAACCTTACCCCTAACTGCCGGCCAATAGCGACCAAAAGCAGGAGGTACAGCTGGGAGGACAGGCGGTTTATCGCGACCGAGGTAGACAGGCTCCTGAAGGAGCGCATTATTGAACGCAGCAACAGCCCGTGGCGCGCCCAAGTGGTAGTGGTAAGGGGTAGCGAGAAGAAACGGATGGTGATCGACTATAGCCAAATGATCAACAGGTACACCCAACTAGACGCCTACCCGCTACCCCGCATATCAGAAATGGTGAACCAAATCGCCCAATACCGGGTGTTCTCCACCATCGACCTCAAGTCAGCATACCACCAGCTCCCTATCAGGCCAGAGGACCACATGTACACCGCCTTCGAGGTGAACGGACGCCTCTACCAATTCCTCAGAGTCCCCTTTGGGGTGACGAATGGGGTCTCGGTCTTCCAGAGGGAGATGGACCGCATGGTCGATGACCACCACTTGCAGGCAACCTTCCCCTACCTCGACAACGTCACCATCTGCAGTCACAACCAGCAGGATCACGACTCGAACCTCGAGAGGTTCCTGAAAACCGCACAAAAACTCAACCTCACTTACAACGAGGACAAGTGCATTTTCAACACCACGCGCCTCTGCATACTAGGCAGCGTGGTGGAGAATGGGGAAATCGGACCAGACCCCGACCGGTTGCGCCCCCTATGGGAGCTGCCCCTGCCCAACACTCCCAAAGCCCTGAAAAGGTGCCTGGGGTTATTTTCTTATTATTCCCAATGGGTCCCCAACTACTCCGACAAAGCCCGCCCCCTCTTGAAAGCATCCTCTTTTCCGCTCTCTGCTGAGGCCCACGCCGCCTTCAAAAGCATTAAGCGGGATATTGAGCGGGCCACGCTACAGGCAGTGGACGAGAACACTCCCTTTCAAGTGGAAAGTGATGCGTCTGACTTTGCCTTGGCGGCCACCCTCAACCAGGCGGGGCGGCCCGTAGCTTTCTTCTCGAGGAACCTCCAAGGGCCCGAGATCAGACACTCCTCCATGGAAAAGGAGGCCCAAGCCATCGTGGAGGCAGTGTGCCACTGGCGCCACTACCTAGCCGGCAAGCGCTTCACCCTACTTACCGACCAGCGGTCGGTAGCGTTTATGTTTAATAATAAACAGAAGGGGAAGATCAAAAATGATAAGATTCTCAGGTGGCGGATCGAGCTCTCCACCTTCGAGTATGACATCATTTACCGGCCAGGGGCCCTTAACGAATCCCCCGACGCCCTCTCACGAGGGATGTGTGCCAGCGCCACCGGGGATCGGCTACAGACCCTCCACAACGACCTCTGCCACCCAGGGGTCACACAGCTGTTCCACTTCATAAAGTCCCGCAACTTACCCTACTGGATTGAGGAAGTTCAGTCTCTGACCAGGAACTGCCGCACTTGCGCTGAGTGCAAGCCTCGGTTCTACCGCCCAGATAGAGCCCACTTAATCAAAGCTACATGGCCCTTCGAGCGGCTCAGCTTAGATTTCAAGGGCCCCCTCCCGTCGGTCGACCGCAATGTTTACTTCCTGAACATTGTGGACGAATACTCCCGTTTCCCATTCGTCTTCCCCTGCCCAGACATGACCAGCGCCACGGTCATTAAATGCCTCAACAGCCTGTTCTGCCTGTTCGGTATGCCGAGCTACATCCACACGGATAGGGGGGCGTCCTTCATGAGCGAAGAGCTACGCCAGTACATGCTGTCCAGAGGGATCGCCACGAGCCGTACCACTAGCTACAACCCCCAGGGTAACGGCCAGGAGGAGCGAGAGAACGGGACAGTATGGAAAGCAGTCACTCTAGCTCTGAGGACCAAGGGCCTCCCTATCTCCCGCTGGCAGGAAGTCCTCCCAGATGTGCTCCATTCAATACGGTCGCTATTGTGTACTGCCACTAATGCCACGCCTCATGAACGAATGTTTGTTTTTCCCCGGAAATCCACCTCAGGCGTATCCATGCCGCCATGGCTTTCCACCCCAGGTCCGGTATTGGTACGAAGGCATGTGAGGGGCCACAAGACGGGCCCTCTCGTGGAGTCAGTGCACCTACTCCACGCCAACCCCCAGTATGCGTATGTCCGGCACGCCGACGGAAGGGAGGACACCGTGTCCATAAAAGACGTCGCCCCAGCTGGTAACGACAACAACCACGACAACAGCAGCAACACCGATCACAGCAACTCTTACCCACCCACTACTCTTTCATCACCCCCGGAAGAACATCGACCAATGGTACCCCCACCAACTACCCCTTCAACAACCCTGGCGGCGCCCCCGGCAGAGACCCAGGAGGCCACCGGGGACACCCAGCCGACACCCGCGGCACCACAACAGCCACGTCGGTCACAGAGGACTATCAAACCCCCGAACAGACTAAATCTATAGAAGGGGTGAATGTGATGAAATATGCCATTCATCACTCATCTGTATTCTCTGTGTGCCTGTGACTGTGGTTTAGTTTCAGTTTTATTTCCCTCACCTCAGTTCCGTTTTCCTCACTTGTATTGTATTGCGTAAGGCTCCGCCCATACCTGGCCCCTATGTAAGCAGGCCCAGCGTGTCTCGCATCCAGTACAGCAGACATCTGGATGGTGTTGTGTATGTAATATGTGTGCTACTTTGAACCTATGGACAGGACTGCACTACTTGTAGGGCGTAGTGATACGCAGTACCACTCCTGGCCATAGGGGTATAAATAGTACTGTGGGTACTGATCTCCCCTCAGTTCCCGCCTGTGGGCATGAAGTAAAGACCTACGTATAGTCCCTACCTCCAACCAGTAAAGACCTATTTGAGTTATACGTTTAAGTCTTTGTGTTAATTGTTCAATACAATACACATACTTAACACTGGCGACGAGTCAGGTTCTTACCCTGCAGCAGTTGAAGAGAGGTTTCAAACATCACCACCCCACTAGAAGCGACAGGCTTTAGGACTCTGAAGCCTCCATCACCAACTGAGCACTGGAGTGCAGCAGCCATCCTGACAGCTTCCAGCGACTGACAGAAGTCTTTCTGCAGTTTCCTTGTTCAACCTAGGTGGTGGGGGAAGCCGTGCAGCGTTGGCTGCAAAGACAGGGCTGGGGAAGTTGGAGAAGATAAGGGCGATCACAATCCCTGATAAGAGCCGCGGTGAAACGCGCGAGCGGGTAAGCCAGAGCCCGGGAGGGAGCGAGCAAGAGCCGCTTCGGTTGGGAGCCACTTCGCGATCCAGCGATCGCATCCGCTGATAAGGGCCGCACTCGGGCGATCGTGGCGAAGATAAGGGCCGCACTCGGGGGCTGAAGGGAGACGGCGTCGGGGGACGGGTGAAGACCGCCAAGCGCGGGAAAACCGCCATTTTGTGGGCGGAGGATGACGGCAAGAGCGGGAAGCCACCATCTTTGATAACAAGTAAACAAAATAAAATCTGAGAAATTGCAAATCTGATAAAGTACTACAATGCCTAAACACGGGAATATTAGCAACTTTGATAGTGACATCGAAGATTGGGCCATATATGTTGAACGAGTTAAAAATTATTGTAAGGCCAATAAAATTCGTGAGGCTGATAAAGCACTAACATTATTAAATTTAATGGGTGCGAAGACATACGGGCAATTGAAACACCTGTTATCACCAGATGAACCGGCGGATAAGACGTTCGATGAGATTGTTACTGTCCTGAAAGATCATCTAAACCCCACGCCGCTGATGCTAGCGGAACGATTTAAATTTTATGACAGAAGGCAGCTACAGCATGAAAGCAATGCTGAATATTTGCTGGAATTGCGTAAATTAGCGAAATATTGCCAGTTTGGAACGGGACTGACAGATGCACTACGAGACAAATTTGTGTGTGGTTTATTTAAACAAGATA
Organism: Somniosus microcephalus; assembly: GCF_052327205.1. Classification (NCBI taxonomy): domain Eukaryota; kingdom Metazoa; phylum Chordata; class Chondrichthyes; order Squaliformes; family Somniosidae; genus Somniosus; species Somniosus microcephalus. The sequence continues at coordinate 186,225,379 of NC_140998.1, forward strand.
CACAAAAGCGACTGCTCGAGGAGAATGAGCTGACGCTTGAGAAGGCGGTCACTATGGCAGCAGCACACGAAGCCGCAGCGAGAGGCACGGCAGTAATGCAGCTACGGTCACCGGAGCTCAGTGCACACAAATTGGGTGTGAGTTCTGGCAAATGTTATCGTTGTGGAAAGACAACGCATGATCAGAACCAGTGTTGGTTTAAAAACCAAGAATGTAGAACTTGTGTTAGGCTTGGACATATAGCTAGAGTATGCAGGTCAGGGAAGAAGACCAGCAACAAGAAGTCACCGCAAGGAAAATACGCAAAAGTACACAAGGTGGCCGAACAGGAGTCCGATTCAGACGCTAGCAGTAATGAACTGGCTGGCTTAAGCAGTATTGAACTGGCTAGCTTAAGGGTACTCAATGTTGGTAAGGGTGCAGACCTCCAGACAATTTGGGTTACTCTTCAGATAGAAGGAGTCCAAGTAAAAATGGAATTGGACACTGGATCGGCATTGTCGGTCATGAATAAGAAAGATTACAGAAGGTTATTCCAACATATTCCCCTACAGGATACGGAGATTATATTGACAACCTACACGGGGCAGAGAGTGTACCCCATCGGGACAATAAAGGTTGCAGTGGCCAACAAGGGCGAAGGAAGTCAAATAATGGACTTATATGTGCTACCGGAGGGAGGTCCACCACTACTAGGCCGGGAGTGGTTTAGAAACATAAATATGGACTGGCATTCACTAAAAGCCATAAAGAGTGAGAACTCGGTGCAGATAATCAGCCCAGACTCTAGAACTGATGATGGTAAGACCAACCCATGTGCAAAAGACAAAGTTTCAGCACAGAATTCCACTGAGCAACAACAACATAGTTTAACAGAGAATTCTGAGTCTGTCAAGTCTACTGATATGCACATTTTTGAGGGACACTGGGCTCAAACTCAACTCCATTTCAAACTACAACAGCAATTAGAACAAATGCTTCGCCGTTTTGAGCAAGAGTTGAATGCAACGAAAGAGTTCTTTGATATAGAGTTGGAGAATCTGGAAAGACAACAGAAGCAGCTGATGGAGAAAATGGAGCAGGAGCACACAAAACGTCTGATGTCAGAGGAGTTAACGGTCAGCCAACTCCTGCATATGCTGAAGGACAGGACTCTGAAATGGGAAAAACTTGAACACGAACTTCAATATTCAAACGAAAGGGGTTCGGAGCTCTCAAAGGTTATTGGAAGAGCTGAGGTGGCAACACAGACTGAGATGACTGCAACAGAGCAGCCCTTGGATGCCAAAAGTACGCTGACTCACGTCAACGTAGAACAACAGACCGCTGAAACAGCTGCTCCGGTAGAGGGATTGAATAGTCCGATCAATCAATCTCCAAAAGAAGTTGAAGTAGTAAAATCTCAAATGAGGTCATTAGTAAACGACTTGCTGAAAGCCCAGAAAAAGCTGGATGAAGAGGTACGCATGAAGAAGTCTCTTCAGGAAAGATGTCTGGACTTGGAACAAAAGCTGGCTAACGCCCAGCTGGGTATGGAGGAAATAGAAGACCCTCTCGCTGGCCTAGATCAGGACGACACCGAATATTACTATGTCCTGTCCTGCCCAACTTGTAACTTCGACTCCCACCATACAGAAATCATGGAGGAGCACCGAAAGTCTACGGAACATCGGGAGAAGGTGGCTCTACTACGGAAAAAGGAGGAAGAGAAGGAGGAACTGCGCATGCAGCTGGCAGCTGACAGTGGAGCCCAGAGAGTCTCCAAGAAGCAGAAAAGGAAAAGTCGAAACAGAAGATGACCCATCTGAACCATTATTACCTCTACCAGATCACACATGTGGTCCCTCCGAACGGAGCCAATTCAGTTCGGGAGTTCAAACTGTTAAATCCATGGAAGGACTATTGAATGAGTCACTCCAGCAACGTGAACTGACTACACCACAGAGATTGAATCTGTGAACTGTTTTCCGCAGAGACTGAATCTGTGATCTGTTTTGACATGAAGTTATCTATGTATCTATGTTATTCTGTTATGTAAACCTGAAGTTATATATGTATATATGTTATTACGTTATGTTAAATGGGGAGATGACTGTAAAGCTAGGAAGGGAGGAATGTTGTGTATGTAATATGTGTGCTACTTTGAACCTATGGACAGGACTGCACTACTTGTAGGGCGTTGTGATACGCAGTACCACTCCTGGCCATAGGGGTATAAATAGTACTGTGGGTACTGATCTCCCCTCAGTTCCCGCCTGTGGGCATGAAGTAAAGACCTACGTATAGTCCCTACCTCCAACCAGTAAAGACCTGTTGGAGTTATACGTTTAAGTCTTTGTGTTAATTGTTCAATACAATACACATACTTAACAGATGGGGAGACACTTCTCTACTGTGTTACCTTCTAAGTTAATAAAAGCCTTGTTTTGTTCCGCCAACATTGAGTCTCGGATTTATTGAGGCACATCACACTGTTAGGACACAGACCTGTACAACCGCAGCACTGCACTGTTAGGACACAGGCCTGTACACCCCAGCACTGCACTGTTAGGACACAGGCCTGTACAACACCACCAGTGCACTGTTAGGACACAGACCTGTACAACCCCAGCACTGCACTGTTAGGACACAGACCTGTTCAACCCCAGCACTGCACTGTTAGGACACAGACCTGTACAACCCCAGCACTGCACTGTTAGGACACAGGACTGTACAACCCCAGCAGTGCTCTGTTAGGACACAGACCTGTACAACCCCAGCACTGACCTGTTCGGACACAGACTTGTACAACCCCAGCACTGCACTGTTAGGACACAGACCTGTACAACCCCAGCACTGCACTGTTAGGACACAGACCTGTACAACCCGAGCACTGCACTGTTAGGACACAGGCCTGTACAACCCCAGCAGTGCACTGTTAGGACACAGACCTGCACAACCCCAGCAGTGCACTGTTAGGACACAGACCTGTACAACCCCAGCACTGCACTGTTAGGACACAGACCTGTACAACCCCAGCACTGCACTGTTAGGACACAGGCCTGTACAACCCCAGCACTGCACTGTTAGGACACAGACCTGTACAACCCCAGCACTGCACTGTTAGGACACAGACCAGTCTAACCCCAGCACTGAACTGTTAGGACACAGACCTGTAAAAGCCCAGCACTGCACTGTTAGGACACAGGCCTGTACAACGCCAGCACTGCACTGTTAGGACACAGACCTGTACAACCCCAACACTGCAATGTTAGGACACAGACCTGTATAACCCCAGTACTGCACTGTTATGACACAGACCTGTACAACCCCAACACTGCACTGTTAGGACACAGACCTGTACAACCCCAGCACTGCACTGTTATGACACAGACCTGTACAACCCCAGCACTGCACTGTTATGACACAGACCTGTACAACCCCAGCACTGCACTGTTAGGACACAGACCTGCACAACCCCAACACTGCAATGTTAGGACACAGGCCTGTACACCCCAGCACTGCACTGTTAGGACACAGACCTGTACAACCCCAGCACTGCAATGTTAGGACACAGGCCTGTACACCCCAGCACTGCAATTATAGGACACAGGCCTGTACACCCCAGCACTGCACTGTTAGGACACAGACCTGTACACCCCAGCACTGCACTGTTAGGACACAGACCTGTACAACCCCAGCACTGCACTGTTAGGACACAGGCCTGTACAACCCCAGCACTGCACTGTTAGGACACAGACCTGTACAACTCCAGCACTGCACTGTTAGAACATAAGAACATAAGAAATAGGAGCAGGAGTAGGCCAATCGGCCCCTCGAGCCTGCTCCGCCATTCAATAAGATCATGGCTGATCTGATCCTAACCACCAATCCACTATCACAGAACCATCTCCTGAATCTAACAGAATTAGACACACGAAATAGGAGCAGGATCAGGCTACACGGCCCCTGGGCCCGCTCCGCTACCCACAGGGCCATGTCCGATCCGAACCTAGACTCATGTCCAAATTCCTGCCCGCTCCCCATAACCCTTAATTCCCTTTACTTCTAGGAAACTGTCTATTTCTGTTTTAAATTTATGTAATGATGTAGCTTCTACTGCTTTTTGGGGCAGTATATTCCATGGACCTGCCACCCTCTGAGTGAAGTAGTTCCTCATCATCTCAGTTTTGAAAGAGCACCTCCTTATTCTAAGACTATGCCCCCTAGTTCTAGTTTCACCCATCATCGGGAACATCCTCCCCGCATCCACCCGATCCAACCCCTTCACAATCTTAGATGTTTCAATAAAATCGCCTCTTATTCTTCTGAACTCCAATGAGTAGAGTCCCAATCTACTCAACCTCTCCTCATATGTCCATCCCCTCATCCCCGGGATTAACCGAGTGAACCTTCTTTGTAGTGACTCGAGAGCAAGTATGTCCTTTCTTAAGTATGGACGCCAAAACTGTACGCAGTATTCCAGGTGCGGTCTCACCAATACCCTGTACAACTGAAGCAATACCGCCCTATTTTTATGTTCTATCCCCCTAGCAATGAAAGCCAACATTCCATTGGCCTTCTTAATCACTTGCTGCACCTGCATACTAACCCTTTGAGTTTCGTGCACCAGGACCCCCAGATCCCTTTGTACTTCAGTACTTTCCAGTTTCTTGCCATTAAGATAATAACTTGCTCTACGATTTTTCCTGCCAAAGTGCATAACCTCACACTTTCCAGTATTGTATTCCATCTGCCAAATCTCTGCCCACTTACTTAGCCTGTCTATGTCCCCTTGCAGGTTTTTTATGTCCTCCTCATTCACTACTTTCCCTCCCATCTTAGTATCATCTGCAAACTTTGATATGTTACACTCGGTCCCCTCCTCCAAATCGTTAAAAAAGATTGTAAAGAGTTGGGGACCCAGCACTGACCCCTGCGGAACACCACTAGTTACTGATTGCCAGTCTGAGAATGAACCATTTATCCCAACTCTCTGCCTTCTGTTAGATAGCCAATCCTCTATCCATGCCAGAATATTACCCCCAATCCCGTGATTTTTTATCTTAAGCAATAATCTTCTGTGTGGCACCTTGTCAAATGCCTTTTGGAAGTCTAAATACACTACGTCCACTGGTTCCCCTTTATCCACCCTATATGTGACTTCCTCAAAGAACTCCAGCAAATTTGTCAAACATGACTTCCCCTTCATAAAACCATGCTGACTTTGTCCTATTAAATTATGATTATCCAAATGTCCTGTTACTGTCTCCTTAATAATGGACTACAAAATTTTACCTACCACAGATGTTAGGCTAACTGGTCTATAGTTTCCAGCCTTCTGTCTACTGCCCTTTTTAAATAAGGGTGTTACATTAGCAGTTTTCCAGTCTGCCGGGACCTTTGCCGAGTCCAGGGAGTTTTGGAAAATTATTACCAATGCATCCACAATCCCTACTGCCACTTCCCTCAAGACTGTAGGATGTAAGCCATCAGGTCCAGGTGATTTATCCGCCTTGAGTCCCATTATTTTACCGAGTACCACTTCCTTAGTGATTTTGATCGTGTTTAGCTCCTCCCCCCCTTTAGCCCCCTGTTTGTCCAGTGTTTGGATATTCTTAGTGTCTTCTACTGTAAAGACTGATACAAAATATTCATTCAGTGTTTTTGCCATCTCCATATTTCCCACCATTAATTTCCCAGTCTCATCCTCTAAGGGACCAACATTTACTTATAGCCACCCTTTTTCTTTTTATATAACTATAAAAACTCTTACTATCTGTTTTTATATTTTTTGCTAATTTACTTTCATAATCCTTCTTCCCTTTCTTAATCAATCTTTTTGTTATTTTTTGCTGTCTTTTTAAGTTTTCCCAATCCTCTATCCTCCCACTAGATTTGGCTACCTTATATGCCCTTGTTTTTAGTCGAATACTATCCTTAATTTCTTTACTTAGCCACGGATGGCTGTCTTTTCTTTTACACCCTTTTCATCTCAGTGGAATATATATTTTTTGGAAGTTGTAAAATAACTCCTTTAATGTACACCACTGATCGTGTATCGTCTTACCCTTTAATCTATTTTCTCAATCCACTCTACTCAATTCCGCTCTCATACCTTCATAGTCTCCTTTATTCAAGCTTAGCACGCTTGTTTGAGATCCAACCTTCTCACCCTCTAATTGAATATGGAATTCAACCATGTTATGGTCACTCATTCCAAGGGGATCCTTTACTAGGACATTTTTAATTAATCCTGTCTCGTTACACAGGACCAGATCTAAGGTTGCTTGCCCCCTGGTCGGTTCAGTTACATACTGCTCAAGAAACCCATCCCTAATACACTCAATGAACTCATCCTCAACGCAGCCCTGCCCAATTTGATTTGTTCAATTAATATGATAGTTAAAATCCCCCATAATTATAGATGTTCCCTTATTACAAGCCTCAACTATTTCCTGATTGATACTCCGTCCAACAGACTACGCCCACTAATGTTTTTTTCCCCTTATTATTCCTTACCTCCACCCAAACCGTTTCATTATCCTGACCTTTTGACCCAATATCATTTCTCTGTATTACAGTGATTCCTTCCTTTATTAAGATAGCCACCCCACCTCCCCTTCCTTCCTGCCTGTCCTTCCTGATCGTTAAATAACCTGGTATGTTTAATTCCCAGGCATTGTCGCCCTGCAGCCATGTTTCTGTAATGACCACAAGATCATACCCATATGTAGTTATTTGTGCCATTAACTCGTCTATTTTGTTACGAATGCTACGTGCATTCAGATAGAGAACTTTCAAAGATGTTTTGTGACACTTAGTTCCTGCTTTTGCCCTTTTTATTACTTTACCTTTTACTCCATACCTTCTGCCCCTTCCTGACACGCTCTGGTTTTCAATTTCCCCACTGCTACCTAAGTCTATGACCTTCTCTGTTGTCATTTTTATTATTTGCTCTCTAGGAATCTCCCCCCCACTAGTTAGTTTAAAGCCCTCTCTACAACCCTAGTTATATGATCCGCCAGGACTCTAGTCCCAGCACTGGCCAAGTGAAGCCCATCCCAACGGAACAGCTCCCTCCTGCCCCAGTACTGGTGCCAGTGTCCCAGGAAGCAAAACCCATTTCTCCCACACCAGTCTTTGAGCCACGCATTTAACTCTAATTTTATTTGTCCTAGCCAAATTCGCTCGTGGGTCAGGTAATAATCCAGAGATTATTACCCTTGTGGTTCTGCTTTTTAATTTGGCCCCTAGCTGCTCAAACTCCCTCAGCAGAACCTCCTTCCTTGTCCTATCTATGTCGTTGGTACCAACATGGACCACGACAACTGGATCCTCCCCCTCCCACTCCAAGTTTCTCTCCAGTCCAGAGGAGATGTCCTTAACCCTGGCACCGGGCAGGCAACACAGCCTTCGGGACTCTCGCTCTCGGCTGCAAAGAACTCTATCTATCCCCCTAATGATACTATCCCCTACCACTACAACATTTCTTTTAACTCCCCCCAGTTGAATGGCCCCCTGCTCCACGGTGCTGTGGCCAGGTTGCTCATCCTCCCCGCAGTCCCTGTTCCCAACCTCACAGGGAGTAAGAGCCTCGAACCTGTTGGACAAGTGCAAGGGCTGTGGCTCCTCCAACACTACCTCCTGGATCCCCGTACCTGCCTCACTTCTAGTCACACCATCCTGACCCTGGCCACGGACTACATCTGAATTAATTAATCTAATTGGTGTGAATACCTCGTGATACACAGAGTCCAGGTAACTCTCCCCCTCCCTGATGTGTCTCAGTGTTTGAAGCTCGGACTCCAGCTCTTCAACACGGAGCCGGAATTCCTCGAGCAGCCAACACTTACTGCAAATGTGATCACCGTGAGCATCAATGGTGTCCACCAGCTCCCACATATTGCAGCAGCAACACATCACCTGATCTCCCATTCTATGTAATTAATTAAATTTATTAATATTATTCTTAAATACCCTCTGCCCCGATTCTAGATGGTGAATAGCACACCTTAGAAACTATAAACCAAAGAGATTTAAGCTTCAAAAGGGAGAAATACTCACCAACCAATCACTTACCCGCTTTCTGGTGACGTCACACTTGGATTACTTTTTACCTCTCTCCTTCCCTCCGAGTTCCCAGACTGGATCACTGGGCCTGCTTCTGGGAAAGGTGGGACTTGTACAAGTCGGACGGGTTGCACCTGAACCAGAGCGGGACAAATATCCTTGCGGGGAGGTTTGCTAGCACTGTTGGGGGGGTTTAAACTAACTTGGCAGGGGGATGGGATACAGAGGGGAGCTGAAATAGGGGGTGATGTGCTGCCAATTATAGAGAAAAAAACAAGTCAGCTTGGTAGACAGGGCAAATATATAAGGGCAAGGCTGGATGGCATCTATTTTAATGCAAGGAGTCTTGCAAATAAGGTGGATGAACTGAAGGTGTTGATAAACACATGGGAGTATGATATTGTTGCTATCATGGAGACATGGTTGAGGGAGGGGCAAGACTGGCAGCTCAATATTCCGGGGTACAGAATCTTCAGGCGAGACAGAGGGGGAGGTATAAGAGGAGGGGGTGTCGCAATATTAATTAAGGAGTCAATTACTGCAGTAAGGAGGGATGATATATTAGCGGGTTCCTCTAATGAGGCCATATGGGTGGAGCTTAAAAACAAAAAGGGGGCAAGCACTTTGCTGGGAGTGTACTACAGGCCTCCAAACAGTCAGGGGGAGATAGAGGAACAGATATGTAGGCAAATCTCAGAGAAATGTGCAAATAATAGGGTAATAATAATGGGGGATTTCAACTTCCCCAATATTAACTGGGATAGTCAGAGTGTGAAAGGCTCAGAGGGTGTAGAATTCTTAAAGTGCATCCAGGAGAGCTTTTTGAGCCAGCATATAGAAAGTCCTACAAGAGAGGGGGCGGTACTGGACCTAATTCTAGGGAATGTGGCCGGCCAAGTGGAAAAAGTGCTAGTAGGTGAGCACTTTGGTGATAGCGACCATAATATGGTAAGATTTAAGGTGGTCATGGAAAAGGATAGGGATGGGCCGGAAATAAAAGTTCTAAATTGGGGGAAGGCCGATTTTAATAGGATAAGGCAGGATCTGGCCAAAATGGACTGGGATCAGCTACTTGTAGGAAAATCCGCATCGGAGCAATGGGAGGCTTTCAGAAGGGAGATTGAGATCATACAATGGCAACATGTTCCCGTAAAGGTCAAGGGTGGTTCCAAAAACCACAGGGAACCTTGGATGTCAGGGGATATGCGAGAATGGATTAGGAAAAAAAGGAGGGCATTTGGTAGATACAAAAGGTTAAAGACGGAGGAAGCCCTAGAGGAGTACAAAAAGTGCAGGGGGATACTTAAAAAAGAAATTAGGAGATCAAGGAGGGGCCATGAAATAACACTGGTGAGCAAAATAAAGGAAAATCCTAAGATGTTTTATAAGTATATTAAGGGTAAGAGGATCACTAGGGAAAAAATAGGGCCCATTAGGGACAAAAGTGGCAATCTGTGTGTGGAGCCAGAAGATGTAGTAGGGGTTCTAAATGAATTTTTTGCATCTGTTTTCACTATGGAGAAGGACGATGTAGACATAGAAATAGGGTGGGGGGACTGTGATATGCTCGAACATATTAACATCGAGAGGGAGGAGGTATTGGCGGTTTTAGCTGGCCTAAAAATGGATAAATCCCCAGGCCCGGATGAAATGTATCCCAGGCTGCTGTGTGAGGCAAAGGAAGAGATTGCGGGGGCTCTAACACATATATTCAGGACCTCTCTGGCCACAGGGGATGTGCCAGAGGACTGGAGAACCGCTAATGTAGTACCATTATTCAAGAAGGGTAGTAGGGAAAAACCGAGGAACTACAGGCCAGTGAGCCTAACATCAGTGGTAGGAAAATTATTGGAAAAAATTCTGAGGGACAAAATTAGTCTCCACTTGGAGAGGCAAGGATTAATCAGGGATAGTCAACATGGCTTTGTCAAGGGAAGATCATGTCTGACTAATTTGATTGAATTTTTTGAGGGGGTGACTAGGTGTGTGGATGAGGATAACGCAGTGGATGTGGTATACATGGATTTCAGTAAGGCCTTTGATAAAGTCCCGCACAGGAGACTGGTCAAGAAGGTAAGAGCCCATGGAATCCAGGGTGCCTTGGCACATTGGATACAAAACTGGCTTAGTGGCAGAAGGCAGAGGGTGATGGTCGAAGGTTGTTTTTGTGACTGGAAGCCTGTGGCCAGTGGGGTACCACAGGGATCGGTGCTGGGTCCCTTGCTGTTTGTGGTCTACATTAATGACTTGGATATGAATGTAAAAGGTATGATCAGTAAGTTCGCGGATGATACAAAAATTGGTAGGGTGGTAAATAGCGAGGAGGGTAGCCTCAGTCTGCAGGACGATATAGATGGGTTGGTCAGATGGGCGGAACAGTGGCAAATGGAATTTAACCCGGAAAAGTGCGAGGTGATGCACTTTGGGGGGACTAACAAGGCAAGGGAATACACAATGAATGGAAAGACCCTAGGCAAGACGGAGGGTCAGAGGGATCTGGGTGTGCAAGTACACAGATCCCTGAAGGCGGCGGAACAGGTGGATAAGGTGGTAAAAAAGGCATATGGGATACTTGCCTTCATTAGCCGAGGCATTGAATATAAGAGCAAGGAGGTTATGATGGAGCTGTATAAAACACTGGTTAGGCCACAGCTGGAATACTGTGTGCAGTTCTGGTCGCCACACTACAGGAAGGATGTGATCGCGTTAGAGAGGGTGCAGAGGAGGTTCACCAGGATGTTACCAGGGCTTGAGCGCTTCAGCTATGAAGAGAGACTGGGCAGATTGGGTTTGTTTTCCTTGGAGCAGAGGAGGCTGAGGGGGGACATGATTGAGGTGTACAAAATTATGAGGGGCATAGATAGGATGGATGCTGAGGAGCTTTTTCCCTTAGTAGAGGGGTCAATAACTAGGGGGCATAGATTCAAGGTAAAGGGCGGGAGGTTTAGAGGGGATTTGAGAAAGAACTTTTTCACCCAGAGGGTGGTTGGAGTCTGGAACTCACTGCCTGAAAGTGTTGTGGAGGCAGGAACCCTCACAACATTTAAGAAGCATTTGGATGAGCACTTGAAATGCCATAGCATACAGGGCTACGGACCAAATGCTGGAATATGGGATTAGATTAGACAGGGCTTGATGGCCGGCGCGGACACGATGGGCCGAAGGGCCTCTATCCGTGCTGTATTACTCTATGACTCTATGACTCTATGGAGACTGGTATGCCTTACCTGGTCTCTGGGACTTTTATAGCCCCGCTCTGCCGTTCGAGATTCCCGCCGACGCTGTGAGGCCTTACCTGGTCTCTGGGACTTTTATAGCCCCGCTCTGCCGTTCGAGATTCCCGCCGACGCTGTGAGGCCTTACCTGGTCTCTGGGACTTTTATAGCCCCGCTCTGCCGTTCGAGATTCCCGCCGACGCTGTGAGGCCTTACCTGGTCTCTGGGACTTTTATAGCCCCGCTCTGCCGTTCGAGATTCCCGCCGACGCTGTGAGGCCTTACCTGGTCTCTGGGACTTTTATAGCCCCGCTCTGCCGCTCGAGATTCCCGCCGACGCTGTGAGGCCTTACCTGGTCTCTGGGGCCTTTTATAGCCCCGCTCTGCCGCTCGAGATTCCCGCCGACGCTGTGAGGCCTTACCTGGTCTCTGGGGCCTTTTATAGCCCCGCTCTGCCGCTCGAGATTCCCGCCGATGCTGTGAGGCCTTACCTGGTCTCTGGGGCCTTTTATACCCCGCTCTGCCGCTCGAGATTCCCGCCGACGCTGTGAGGCCTTACCTGGTCTCTGGGGCCTTTTATAGCTCCGCTCTGCCGCTCGAGATTCCCGCCGATGCTGTGAGGCCTTACCTGGTCTCTGGGACTTTTATAGCCCCGCTCTGCCGCTCGAGATTCCCGCCGATGCTGTGAGGCCTTACCTCGGTCTCTGGGACTTTTATAGCCCCGCTCTGCTGCTCGAGATTCCCGCTGACGCTGTGAGGTCTTACCTGGTCTCTGGGACTTTTATAGCCCCGCTGCTGCCGCTCGAGATTCCCGCCGACGCAGACCTGTACAACGCCAGCATTGCGCTGTTAGGACACAGGCCTGTACAACCCCAGCAGTGCACTGTTAAGACACAGACCTGTATAACCCCAGCACTGCACTGTTAGGACACAGGCCTGTACAACCCCAGCACTGAACTGTTAGGACACAGGCCTGTTCAACCCCAGCACTGCACTGTTAGGAAACAGACCTGTACAACTCCAGCGCTGCACTATTAGGACACAGACCTGTACACCCCAGCACTGCAGTGTTAGGACACAGGCCTGTACAACGCAGCACTGCACTGTTAGGACACAGACCTGCACAACGCAGCACTGCACTGTTAGGACACAGGCCTGTACAACCCCAGCAGTGCACTGTTAGGAGACAGACCTGTACAACCCCAACACTTCACTGTTAGGACACAGACCTGTACAACCCCAGCACTGCACTATTAGGACACAGACCTGTACAACCCCAGCACTGCACTGTTAGGACACAGACCTGTACAACCCCAGCACTGCACTGTTAGGACACAGACCTGCACAATCCCAGCACTGAACTGTTAGGACACAGACCTGTACAACCCCAGCACTGCACTATTAGGACACAGACCTGTACAACCCCAGCACTGAACTGTTAGGACACAGACCTGCACAATCCCAGCACTGAACTGTTAGGACACAGACCTGTACAACCCCAGCAGTGCACTGTTAGGACACAGACCTGTACAACCCCAGCACTGAACTGTTAGGACACAGGCCTGTACAACCTCAGCAGTGCACTGTTAGGACACAGACCTGTACAACCCCAACACTGCACTGTTAGGACACAGACCTGTACAATGCCAGCACTGCACTATTAGGACACAGACCTGTACAACCCCAGCACTGCACTGTTAGGACACAGACCTGTACAACCCCAGCACTGCACTGTTAGGACACAGACCTGTACAACCCCAGCACTGCACTGTTAGGACAGAGGCCTGTACAACCCCAGCACTGCACAGTTAGGACACAGGCCTGTACAACCCCAGCACTGAACTGTTAGGACACAGACCTGTACAACCCCAGCACTGCACTGTTAGGACACAGGCCTGTACAACCCCAGCACTGAACTGTTAGGACACAGACCTGTACAACTCCAGCACTGCACTATTAGGACACAGACCTGTACAACCCCAGCACTGCACTATTAGGACACAGACCTGTACAAACCCAGCACTGAACTGTTAGGACACAGACCTGTACAACCCCAGCACTGCACAGTTAGGACACAGATCTTTACAACCCCAGCACTGCACTGTTAGGACACAGACATGTACAACCCCAGCACTGCACTGTTAGGACACAGACCTGTACAACCCCAGCACTGAACTGTTCGGACACAGACCTGTACAACCACAGCACTGCACTGTTAGGACACAGACCTGTACAACCCCAGCACTGCACTGTTAGGACACAGACCTGTACAACCCCAGCACTGCACTGTTAGGACACAGACCTGTGCAACCCCAACACTGCACTGTTAGGGCACACACCTGTACAACCCCAGCACTGCACTGTTAGGACACAGACCTGCACAGCCCCAGCACTGCACTGTTTAGGACACAGACCTGTACAACCCCCAGCACAGCATTGTTAGGACACAGGCCTGTACAACCCCAGCACTGCACTGTTAGGACACAGACCTGTACAACCCCAGCACTGAACTGTTAGGACACAGACCTGTACAACCCCAGCAGTGCAATGTTAGGACACAGACCTGGACAACCCCAGCACTGCACTGTTAGGACACAGACTGCACAACCCCAGCACTGCACTGTTAGGACACAGACCTGTACAACCCCAGCACTGCACTGTTAGGACACAGACCTGTACAACCCCAGCACTGCACTGTAATGACACAGACCTGTACAACCCCAGCATTGCACTGTTAGTACGCAGACCTGTACAACCCCAGCACTGAACTGTTCGGACACAGACCTGTACAACCACAGCACTGCACTGTTAGGACACAGACCTGTACAACCCCAGCACTGCACTGTTAGGACACAGACCTGTACAACCCCAGCACTGCACTGTTAGGACACAGACCTGTGCAACCCCAACACTGCACTGTTAGGGCACACACCTGTACAACCCCAGCACTGCACTGTTAGGACACAGACCTGCACAGCCCCAGCACTGCACTGTTTAGGACACAGACCTGTACAACCCCCAGCACAGCATTGTTAGGACACAGGCCTGTACAACCCCAGCACTGCACTGTTAGGACACAGACCTGTACAACCCCAGCACTGAACTGTTAGGACACAGACCTGTACAACCCCAGCAGTGCAATGTTAGGACACAGACCTGGACAACCCCAGCACTGCACTGTTAGGACACAGACTGCACAACCCCAGCACTGCACTGTTAGGACACAGACCTGTACAACCCCAGCACTGCACTGTTAGGACACAGACCTGTACAACCCCAGCACTGCACTGTAATGACACAGACCTGTACAACCCCAGCATTGCACTGTTAGTACGCAGACCTGTACAACCCCAGCACTGCACTGTTAGGACACAGACCTGCACAACCGCAGCACTGCACTGTTTAGGACACAGACGTGTACAACCCCAACACTGCACTGTTAGGACACAGACCTGTACAACCCCAGCACTGAACTGTTAGTGTTAAGTATGTGTATTGTATTGAACAATTAACACAAAGACTTAAACGTATAACTCAAACAGGTCTTTACTGGTTGGAGGTAGGGACTATACATAGGTCTTTACTTCATGCCCACAGGCGGGAACTGAGGGGAATCAGTACCCACAGTACTATTTATACCCCTATGGCCAGGAGTGGTACTGCGTATCACTACGCCCAACAAGTAGTGCAGTCCTGTCCATAGGTTCAAAGTAGCACACATATTACATACACAACATTCCTCCCTTCCTAGCTTTACAGTCATCTCCCCATTTAACATAACGTAATAACATATATACATATATAACTTCATGTCAAAACAGATCACAGATTCAGTCTCTGCGGAAAACAGTTCACAGATTCAATCTCTGTGGTGGAGTCGGTTCACGTTGCTGGAGTGACTCATTCAATAGTCCTTCCATGGATTTAACAGTTTGAACTTCCGAACTGAATTGGCTCCATTCGGACGGACCACGTGTGTGATCTGGTAGAGGTAATAATGGTTCAGATGGGTCATCTTCTGTTTCGACTTTTCCTTTTCTGCTTCTTGGAGACTCTCTGGGCTCCACTGTCAGCTGCCAGCTGCATGCGCAGTTCCTCCTTCTCTCCCTCCTTTTTCCATAGTAGAGCCACCTTCTCCCGATGTTCTGTAGACTTTCGGTGCTCCTCCATGATTTCTGTATGGTGGGAGTCGAAGTTACAAGTTGGGCAGGACAGGACATAGTAATATTCGGTGTCGTCCTGATCTAGGCCAGCGAGAGGGTCTTCTATTTCCTCCACACCCAGCTGGGCGTTAGCCAGCTTTTGTTCCAAGTCCAGACATCTTTCCTGAAGAGACTTCTTCATGCGTACCTCTTCATCCAGCTTTTTCTGGGCTTTCAGCAAGTCGTTTACTAATGACCTCATTTGAGATTTTACTACTTCAACTTCTTTTGGAGATTGATTGATCGGACTATTCAATCCCTCTACCGGAGCAGCTGTTTCAGCGGTCTGTTGTTCTACGTTGACGTGAGTCAGCGTACTTTTGGCATCCAAGGGCTGCTCTGTTGCAGTCATCTCAGTCTGTGTTGCCACCTCAGCTCTTCCAATAACCTTTGATAGCTCCGAACCCCTTTCCTTTGAATATTGAAGTTCGTGTTCAAGTTTTTCCCATTTCAGAGTCCTGTCCTTCAGCATATGCAGGAGTTGGCTGACCGTTAACTCCTCTGACATCAGACGTTTTGTGTGCTCCTGCTCCATTTTCTCCATCAGCTGCTTCTGTTGTCTTTCCAGATTCTCCAACTCTATATCAAAGAACTCTTTCGTTGCATTCAACTCTTGCTCACAACGGCGAAGCATTTGTTCTAATTGCTGTTGTAGTTTGAAATGGAGTTGAGTTCGAGCCCGGTGTCCCTCAGAAATGGGCACATCAGTAGACTTGCCAGACTCAGAATCCACAGTTAAACTATGTTGTTGTTGCTCAGTGGAATTCTGTGCTGAAACTTTGTCTTTTGCACCTGAGTTGGGCTTACCATCATCCGTTCCAGAGTCTGGGCCGACTATCTTCACCGAGTTCTCACTCGTTATTGTTTGTAGGAAATGCCAGTCCATATTCATTTTCCTAATCCACTCCCGTCCTAGTAGTGGAGAACCTCCTTCAGATATCACATATAAGTCCATTATTTGACTGTCTTCGCCCTTGTGGACCACTGCAACCTCTATTTTCCCGATGGGGTACATTCTTTGCCCCGTGTATGTTTTCAATATAATCCCCGTATCCTGTAGGGGAACATGTTGGAATAACTTTCCGTAATCTTTCTTGTTTATGACCGTCAATGCCGATCCAGTGTCCAATTCCAGTTTTACTTGGACTCCTTCTATCTGAAGAGTGACCCAAATTGTCTGGAGGTCTGCACCCTTACCAGCATTGAGTACTCTTAAGCTAGCCAGTTTATTACTGCTAGTGTCTGAATCGGACTCCTGTTCGGTCACCTTGTGTACCTTTGCGTATTTTCCTTGCGGTGACTTCTTGTTGCTGGTCTTCTTCCCTGACCTGCATACTCTAGCTATATGTCCAAGCCTACCACAAGTTCTACATTCTTGGTTTTTAAACCAACACTGGTTCTGATCATGCGTTGTCTTTCCACAACGATAACATTTGCCAGAACTCACACCCAATTTGTGTGCACTGAGCTCCGGTGACTGTAGCTGCATTACTGCCGTGCCTCTCGCTGCGGCTTCGTGAGCTGCTGCTATAGTGACCGCCTTCTCAAGCGTCAGCTCATTCTCCTCGAGCAGTCGCTTTTGTGTATCCTGTTTAAATAAACCACACACTAATTTGTCTCGAAGTGCCTCTGTCAGTCCCGTTCCAAACTGGCAATATTTCGCTAATTTACGCAATTCCAGCAAATAATCAGCATTGCTTTCATGCTGTAGCTGCCTTCTGTCGTAAAATTTAAATCGTTCCGCTAGCATCAGCGGCGTGGGGTTTAGATGATCTTTCAGGACAGTAACAATCTCATCGAACGTCTTATCCGCCGGTTCATCTGGTGATAACAGGTGTTTCAATTGCCCGTATGTCTTCGCACCCATTAAATTTAATAATGTTAGAGCTTTATCTTGGTCATGAATTTTATTGGCCTTACAATAATTTTTTACTCTTTCAACATATATGGCCCAATCTTCGAGGTCACTATCAAAGGTGCTAATATTCCCGTGTTTAGGCATTGTAGATTTGCAATTTCTCAGATTTTATTTTGTTTACTTGTTATCAAAGATGGCGGCTTCCCGCTCTTGCCGTCGTCCTCCGCCCACAAAATGGCGGTTTTCCCGCTTCTGCCTTCTTCCCCAGCGGTTTTCCCGTGAAAAATGGCGGCTTTCCCGCGCTTCTCGCTCTCCCCGCCCACTTCAATGGCGGTTTTCCCGCGCTTCTCGTCGCTGACTTTCAGCCCGACTGCGGCTCTTATCTCCTGTGTGATCGCTGGTGCGCCGCCCGCCCGAAATGGTTCTCAGCCCTTATCACCGGTGCGATCGCTGGCCCGCTAAGCGCCTCCCGCTTGAAGCGGCTCCCGGCCTCTGGCTCACCCGCTCGGCAGCTCTTGCTCGCTCCCTCCCGGGCTCTGGCTTACCCGCTCGCGCCCTCCCGGGCTCTGGCTTACCCACGAGGTTATGGAGGCTTCAGGGTCCTGATGCCTGTCGCTTCCAGTCGCTGGAAGCTGTCAGGATTTCTGCTGCCCTTCAGTTTTCAGTGGGGTGTTGAGGATTGGAACCTCTCTTCAACGTCCTGTCTTTGGACGAAGCCGCTGTGGAATAACTGCCGCAGGGTTCGAACCGACTCGTCGCCAGTGTTAAGTATGTGTATTGTATTGAACAATTAACACAAAGACTTAAACGTATAACTCAAACAGGTCTTTACTGGTTGGAGGTAGGGACTATACATAGGTCTTTACTTCATGCCCACAGGCGGGAACTGAGGGGAATCAGTACCCACAGTACTATTCATACCCCTATGGCCAGGAGTGGTACTGCGTATCACTACGCCCAACAAGTAGTGCAGTCCTGTCCATAGGTTCAAAGTAGCACACATATTACATACACAACAGTTAGGACACAGACCTGTACAACCCCAGCAGTGCAATGTTAGGACACAGACCTGTACAACCCCAGCACTGCACTGTTAGGACACAGACCTGTACAACCCCAGCAGTGCATTGTTAGGACACAGACCTGTACAACCCCAGCACTGCACTGTTAGGACACAGACCTGTACAACCCCAGCACTGCACTATTAGGACACAGACCTGTACAACCCAGGCACTGCACTGTTAGGACACAGACCTGTACAACACCAGCACTGCACTATTAGGACACAGACCTGTACAACCCCAGCACTGAACTGTTAGGACACAGACCTGTACAATCCCAGCACTGAACTGTTAGGACACAGGCCTGTACAACCTCAGCACTGCACTGTTAGGACAGAGAACTGTACAACCGCAGCACTGCACTGTTAGGACACAGGCATGTACACACCAGCACTGCAATGTTAGGGCACAGGCCTGTACAACGCAGCACTGCACTGTTAGGACACAGACCTGTACAACCCCAGCACTGCACTGTTAGGACACAGGCCTGTACAACCACAGCAGTGGACTGTTAGGACACAGACCTGTACAACCCCAGCACTGAACTGTTAGGACACAGGCCTGTACAACCTCAGCAGTGCACTGTTAGGACACAGACCTGTACAACCCCAACACTGCACTGTTAGGACACAGACCTGTCCAATGCCAGCACTGCACTATTAGGACACAGACCTGTACAACCCCAGCACTGCACTGTTAGGACACAGACCTGTACAACCCCAGCACTGCACTGTTAGGACACAGACCTGTAGAACCCCAGCACTGCACTGTTAGGACAGAGACCTGTACAAGCCCAGCACTGCACTGTTAGGACACAGGCCTGTACAACCCCAGCACTGAACTGTTAGGACACAGACCTGTACAACCCCAGCACTGCAATGTTAGGACACAGGCCTGTACAACCCCAGCAGTGCACTGTTAGGACACAGACCTGTACAACCCCAGCACTGCACTGTTAGGACACAGGCATGTACACACCAGCACTGCAATGTTAGGGCACAGGCCTGTACAACGCAGCACTGCACTGTTAGGACACAGACCTGTACAACCCCAGCACTGCACTGTTAGGACACAGGCCTGTACAACCACAGCAGTGGACTGTTAGGACACAGACCTGTACAACCCCAGCACTGAACTGTTAGGACACAGGCCTGTACAACCTCAGCAGTGCACTGTTAGGACACAGACCTGTACAACCCCAACACTGCACTGTTAGGACACAGACCTGTCCAATGCCAGCACTGCACTATTAGGACACAGACCTGTACAACCCCAGCACTGCACTGTTAGGACACAGACCTGTACAACCCCAGCACTGCACTGTTAGGACACAGACCTGTACAACCCCAGCACTGCACTGTTAGGACAGAGACCTGTACAAGCCCAGCACTGCACTGTTAGGACACAGGCCTGTACAACCCCAGCACTGAACTGTTAGGACACAGACCTGTACAACCCCAGCACTGCAATGTTAGGACACAGGCCTGTACAACCCCAGCAGTGCACTGTTAGGACACAGACCTGTACAACCCCAGCACTGAACTGTTAGGACACAGGCCTGTACAACCTCAGCAGTGCACTGTTAGGACACAGACCTGTACAACCCCAACACTGCACTGTTAGGACACAGACCTGTACAATGCCAGCACTGCACTATTAGGACACAGACCTGTACAGCCCCAGCACTGCAGTGTTAGGACACAGACCTGCACAACCCCAGCACTGCACTGTTAGGACACAGACCTGTACAACCCCAGCACTGCACTGTTAGGACAGAGACCTGTACAACCCCAGCACTGCACTGTTAGGACACAGGCCTGTACAACCCCAGCACTGAACTGTTAGGACACAGACCTGTACAACCCCAGCACTGCACTGTTAGGACACAGGCCTGTACAACCCCAGCACTGAATTGTTAGGACACAGACCTGTACAACTCCAGCACTGCACTATTAGGACACAGACCTGTACAACCCCAGTACTGCACTATTAGGACACAGACCTGTACAAACCCAGCACTGAACTGTTAGGACACAGACCTGTACAACTCCAGCACTGCACTATTAGGACACAGACCTGTAAAACCCCAGCACTGCACTGTTAGGACACAGACCTGTACATCCCCAGCACTGCACAGTTAGGACACAGACCTGTATAACCCCAGCACTGCACTGTTAGGACACAGACCTGTACAACCCCAGCACTGCACTGTTAGGACACAGACCTGTACAACCCCAGCACTGAACTGTTCGGACACAGACCTGTACAACCCCAGCACTGCACTGTTAGGACACAGACCTGTACAACCCCAGCACTGCACTGTTAGGACACAGACCTGTACAACCCCAGCACTGAACTGTTAGGACACAGACCTGTACAACCCCAGCAGTGCAATGTTAGGACACAGACCTGGACAACCCCAGCACTGCACTGTTAGGACACAGACTGCACAACCCCAGCACTGCACTGTTAGGACGCAGACCTGTACAACCCCAGCACTGCACTGTAATGACACAGACCTGTACAACCCCAGCATTGCACTGTTAGTACACAGACCAGTACAACCCCAGCACTGCACTGTTAGGACACAGACCTGCACAACCGCAGCACTGCACTGCTTAGGACACAGACGTGTACAACCCCCAGCACTGCATTGTTAGGACACAGGCCTGTACAACCCCAACACTGCACTGTTAGGACACAGACCTGTACAACCCCAGCACTGAACTGTTAGGACACAGACCTGTACAAACCCAGCAGTGCAATGTTAGGACACAGACCTGTACAACCCCAGCACTGAACTGTTAGGACACAGACCTGTACAATCCCAGCACTGAACTGTTAGGACACAGACCTGTACAACCCCAGCACTGCACTGTTAGGACAGAGACCTGTACAACCGCAGCACTGCACTGTTAGGACACAGGCATGTACACCCCAGCACTGCAATGTTAGGACACAATAATACAATAATACAATACAAATCGCTTTATTGACATGATAAGGTACATCTTATGTTGCCAAAGCATCAAAATACATTTATGGTTGAACACATAAACGCGGTTCCATTCATACAGTGTATAAACAGGTATATCCCTGAGTTTATAAATATATTTTTGCCTTGTTTATATATACTCTTGTCTTAGTTTACTGGTTGTCCCTCTGTTCATGGCAAGCTGTAACATAGTGTGCCGCCAGTGTTACACAGCTTCTCTCCTCCCCCAGTAGGAATGGGAGTTTTTGGTTGTCAGTCAGATTTCTGAATTCAGGGCATATTTGTGAGAATTTTTGATAGAAATTCTCTCTGATGCCCTGATATTTTCCACAGGCTGTGAGGAAGTGCATCTCTGTCTCAACTACTCCCTGACTGCAGTGAGAGCATATCCTGTCTTCTCTTGGCAGCCTGGTCTGCCTGTGTCTGCCTTTTTCGATCGCTAGGCTATGTTCGCTAAGTCTGTACTTAGTCAAGGTTCTTCTCAGTTTGTTATCCTTTACCATGGTCAGGTAATCAGCTATGTTGTATTGTCTGTTTAGGGCCAAGTAGCAATTGAGTTTGCTTTGGGTTTTTGTTGTTTCTGCCCAATATGACAGATATTTTTCCTTTTGCTTAGCGACGATTGTGTTGGGTCGAATTCTTTGTGTTACCCTCTCACTGTCCTGGGGCTGGTTATTGTTAGTATTGTTATTAGTTACTTTATTGAGTCCCAGGACTAGTTGACTGAGGGTATTCTTCTTTATGGTCAGCTCTTGGCATTTCAGGGCGTCGTAGTGATAGCATTGGGGGTTGCTCATTTGTAGGTAATTCCAAAATTTGGTGGCTCTTTTTTGGATAGTGATTATTAATGGGTATTGGCCTAGTTCCGCCCTGCATGCGTTGTTTACTGTTTTCCTTTGAGTCCGGAGGATACTTTTACAGAATTCCGCATGTAGGATCTCAATTGGGTGTTTGTCCCATTTTGCAAACACAGGCCTGCACAACGCAGCACTGCACTGTTAGGACACAGGCCTGTACAACCCCAGCAGTGCACTGTTAGGACACAGACCTGTACAACCCCAGCACTGAACTGTTAGGACACAGGCCTGTACAACCTCAGCAGTGCACTGTTAGGACACAGACCTGTACAACCCCAACACTGCACTGTTAGGACACAGACCTGTACAATGCCAGCACTGCACTATTAGGACACAGACCTGTACAACCCCAGCACTGCACTGTTAGGACACAGACCTGTACAACCCCAGCACTGCACTGTTAGGACACAGACCTGTACAACCCCAGCACTGCACTGTTAGGACAGAGACCTGTACAACCCCAGCACTGCACTGTTAGGACACAGGCCTGTACAACCCCAGCACTGCACTATTAGGACACAGACCTGTACAACCCAGGCACTGCACTGTTAGGACACAGACCTGTACAACACCAGCACTGCACTATTAGGACACAGACCTGTACAACCCCAGCACTGAACTGTTAGGACACAGACCTGTACAATCCCAGCACTGAACTGTTAGGACACAGACCTGTACAACCCCAGCACTGCACTGTTAGGACAGAGACCTGTACAACCACAGCACTGCACTGTTAGGACACAGGCATGAACACCCCAGCACTGCAATGTTAGGACACAGGCCTGTACAACGCAGCGCTGCACTGTTAGGACACAGACCTGTACAACCCCAGCACTGCACTGTTAGGACACAGGCCTGTACAACCCCAGCAGTGCACTGTTAGGACACAGACCTGTACAACCCCAGCACTGAACTGTTAGGACACAGGTCTGTACAACCTCAGCAGTGCACTGTTAGGACACAGACCTGTACAACCCCAACACTGCACTGTTAGGACACAGACCTGTACAATGCCAGCACTGCACTATTAGGACACAGACCTGTACAACCCCAGCACTGCACTGTTAGGACACAGACCTGTACAACCCCAGCACTGCACTGTTAGGACACAGACCTGTACAGCCCCAGCACTGCACTGTTAGGACAGAGACCTGTACAACCCCAGCACTGCACTGTTAGGACACAGGCCTGTACAACCCCAGCACTGAACTGTTAGGACACAGACCTGTACAACCCCAGCACTGCACTGTTAGGACACAGGCCTGTACAACCCCAGCACTGCACTGTTAGGACACAGGCCTGTACAACACCAGCAGTGCACTGTTAGGACACAGACCTGTACAACCCCAGCACTGAACTGTTAGGACACAGGCCTGTACAACCTCAGCAGTGCACTGTTAGGACACAGACCTGTACAACCCCAACACTGCACTGTTAGGACACAGACCTGTACAATGCCAGCAATGCACTATTAGGACAGAGACCTGTACAACCCCAGCACTGCACTGTTAGGACACAGACCTGTACAACCCCAGCACTGCACTGTTAGGACACAGACCTGTACAACCCCAGCACTGCACTGTTAGGACAGAGACCTGTACAACCCCAGCACTGCACTGTTAGGACACAGGCCTGCACAACCCCAGCACTGAACTGTTAGGACACAGACCTGTACAACCCCAGCACTGCACTGTTAGGACACAGGCCTGTACAACCCCAGCACTGAACTGTTAGGACACAGACCTGTACAACTCCAGCACTGCACTGTTAGGACACAGACCTGTACAACCCCAGCACTGCACTGTTAGGACACAGACCTGTACAGACCCAGCACTGAACTGTTAGGACACAGACCTGTACAACTCCAGCACTGCACGATTAGGACACAGACCTGTACAACCCCAGCACTGCACTGTTAGGACACAGACCTGTACAACCCCAGCACTGCACAGTTAGGACACAGACCTGTACAACCCCCGCACTGCACTGTTAGGACACAGACCTGTACAACCCCAGCACTGCACTGTTAGGACACAGACCTGTACAACCCCAGCACTGAACTGTTCGGACACAGACCTGTACAACCCCAGCACTGCACTGTTAGGACACAGACCTGTACAACCCCAGCACTGCACTGTTAGGACACAGACCTGTACAACCCCAGCACTGCACTGTTAGGACACAGACCTGTACAGACCCAACACTGCACTGTTAGGACACACACCTGTACAACCCCAGCACTGCACTGTTAGGACACAGACCTGCACAGCCCCAGCACTGCACTGTTTAGGACACAGACCTGTACAACCCCCAGCACTGCATTGTTAGGACACAGGACTGTACCACCCCAGCACTGCACTGTTAGGACACAGACCTGTACAACCCCAGCACTGAACTGTTAGGACACAGACCTGTACAACCCCAGCAGTGCAATGTTAGGACACAGACCTGTACAACCCCAAAACTGCACTGTTAGGACAAAGACTGCACAACCCCAGCACTGCACTGTTAGGACACAGACCTGTACAACCCCAGCACTGCACTGTTAGGACACAGACCTGTACAACCCCAGCACTGCACTGTAATGACACAGACCTGTACAACCCCAGCACTGCACTTTTAGTACACAGACCTGTACAACCCCAGCACTGCACTGTTAGGACACAGATCTGCACAACCGCAGCACTGCACTGTTTAGGACACAGACGTGTACAACCCCCAGCACTGCATTGTTAGGACACAGGCCTGTACAACCCCAACACTGCACTGTTAGGACACAGACCTGTACAACCCCAGCACTGAACTGTTAGGACACAGACCTGTACAACCCCAGTAGTGCAATGTTAGGACACAGACCTGTACAACCCCAGCACTGAAGTGTTAGGACACAGACCTGTACAACCCCAGCACTGCACTGTTAGGACACAGACCTGTTCAACCCCAGCACTGAACTGTTAGGACACAGACCTGTACAACCCCAGCACTGCACTGTTAGGACACAGACCTTTACAACCCCAGCACTGCCCTGTTGGGACACAGGCCTGTACAACCCCAGCACTGCACTGTTAGGACACAGACCTGTAAAAGCCCAGCATTGCACTGTTAGGACACAGGCCTGTACAACCCCAGCACTGCACTGTTAGGACACAGACCTGTACAACCCCAGCACTGCACTTTTAGGACACAGACTGCAGAACCCCAGCACTGCACTGTTAGGACACAGACCAGTATGTAATGATATCAGCAAATAGTGATGGTATTTGCCTGTTTGATTATGATGCCTTACCAGCATAGTTGCCTGATTGATTACTTATGCCTGACCAGCAGAGGGCATGTGACAGAGACAAGCAGTTTAGTTTTGGTTTCGCTTTAGAGGGATCTCTAAGACGATGTCTCCTGTGATGCAGTTTACTAGTTGAACAAGCTTTAGATTAAAAGACATTTCTCTTTCATGAATGTGTCGTCATTGAACCAACAAAGAAATCAATACATGGTGTCAGAAGTGATTGAAAGAGATGAAGAGGAAAAATCTGAAGTTAAATCAGCTCTCCACATATTAGCAAGCCAAAAGAGAACATCGTTACTTACCATTGGAGAATAGCTAACGAAGTGAAAAAATGGAAGGTTTGCATCCACCGGCGAAGCTTCAGTTGACAGGTAATGTGGCTGAAAATTGGAGGAGGTTCAAACAACGTTTAGAGTTGTATATAGCGGCAATCGGAGCTGACGAGAAAAGTGATAAATTGAAAGCGTCAGTGTTCTTACATGTCGTGGGTGATGAAGTGCTGGAGGTGTATAATAACTTCACATTCGCTGCTGATGGAGACAAAATGAAGCTAGATAAAATAATGGAACAGTTTGAGGCCTACTGCATACCTAAACATAACATGGCGTTTGAGAGGCACAGATTTTTCACATGTGTACAGAAAACGGGGGAGACTATTGATCAGTATGTGACTGAACTGAGAAACCGAAGCAAAACATGTGAATTTGGGGGACTGATAGACTCGCTGTTAAAAGACAGACTGGTGTGTGGTATTCCAGATAATGGTCTAAGGGAAAGACTGCTAAGAGAGCAAGATCTAGACCTGGGAAAAGCCATCGCACTGTGTAGGGCTACAGAGACTGTGAAGTCGCAGGCAAAGGAGCTGTTCAGTGACAGTAGCTGCAACGTGGATGCAATGAGAAAGAACGGACACAAACCGTTTAACAAAAAGAGCGCCAATGTGAAAAAAGAGGCGTGGCCAGCGAACAAAAATGAAAGGGGCAATCGAAAGTCATGTAGTCGATGCGGTACACAGCATACAACAAAAAAGTGTCCAGCATATGGTAAAACATGCAATAGTTGCAACAAAAACAACCATTATGTCCGTTGCTGCAAGAACCAAGCGCAACAAAGCAAGGTCCATACAGTAGATGAAAGCGAGATAGAGGAGTTCTATGTAGATGTTGTGTCTGAAAACAAAGAAGAAAAAAGAGACTGGATGTTGACACTAAAAGTGAATGACATACATATTCCATTTAAATTGGATACTGGAGCACAAGTTAATGTGATATCAGAGACTGATTTTAAGAAAATTAGACCCAGACCAAAGATACATGGAATCAAAGTGAAAGTGACAGGATACTCAGATACTGATATACCAGTGAAAGGAAGATGCATTGTCAAAGTGACACACAAGGACAGAGAGCACACGCTAGCATTAATCGTGGTGCCAAAGGATGTGCAAGCCATACTAGGTTTAAAAGTCTGTGAGAGACTGAACCTGGTAAAGAGAGTCCTCGTTGTGGAAAGCGAAGGAGAGACAGTCTATGATGAACTCATGAAAGAGTACAACGACCTATTTAAGGGTCTAGGCTGCCTTCCAGGAGAACACACGATCAGAGTAGATAAAAGTATGCCAACGGTCATACATCCATGCAGAAAAGTTCCATTTGCTCTTCAAAAGCAACTGAAGGCAGAATTGGACAGGGTGGAAAGCCTGAACGTGATTCAGAAGATAGATGAGCCAACTGAGTGGGTGAGTTCCCTCGTCGTTGTGGACAAAAAGAATGGAAAGCTCAGAATTTGCCTGGATCCAAGAGATCTAAACAGAGCAATAAAGAGAGAGCACTTCAAGCTTCCTACACGTGAGGAAATCATGGCACAGTTTGCAAATGCAAAGTACTTCAGCAAGTTAGATGCATCATCAGGATTTTGGCAGATGAAATTGGACGAGGCAAGTTCAAGACTGTGCACATTCAACAGTCCATTTGGCAGATACAGATTCCTAAGGTTACCATTTGGCATTGCCTCAGCTCCTGAAGTGTATCACAAAGCTATCCATATGATCTATGAGCACCTGGAGGGAGTTGATACATCAATGGATGACATCATAGTATGGGGAACCACGAGAACTGAGCATGATGAGAGACTGAAAAAAGTGCTGGAAGCAACAAGGAAAACAAACCTGAAGCTGAATAGAGAGAAATGCCAGCTCGGGGTGACAGAACTGACATTCGTGGGAGATATCCTTAGCAGTGAGGGCATCAGACCAGATCCCAGAAAGGTGTCCGCCATTGAGAATATGCCAAAGCCACAATGCAAAAAGGACGTGCAGAGGTTTAATGGAATGATCAACTACATGGGTAAATTCATATCCAACCTCTGAGAAAAGATGGCGCCACTGAGAAGACTAACTGAAAAGAACATAGAATGGGAATGGAATCATGAGCATGAGAAGTCATGGAGCGATCTAAAGAAACTGCTCACAGAGGAACCAGTTCTGAGGTTTTATGACCCAGCGAGACCCATCAAGATATCATCAGATGCATCACAGAGTGGGCTCGGTGCCGTTCTTCTGCAAAAACATGACTACTGGCAACCTATTGCATATGCATCACGCTCAATGACAGACGCGGAGACGCGATATGCTCAAATAGAAAAGGAGCTGCTCAGCATCACATACGCCTGTGAAAGATTTCACCAGTTTGTGGCAGGACAAGCAATCAGTGTAGAGACTGATCATAAGCCCTTGATTGCATTGTTC
Source organism: Somniosus microcephalus (assembly GCF_052327205.1). Lineage (NCBI taxonomy): Eukaryota > Metazoa > Chordata > Chondrichthyes > Squaliformes > Somniosidae > Somniosus > Somniosus microcephalus. Next base: position 186,253,647 of record NC_140998.1, read on the forward strand.
CAAAAGCCACTAAATAGCTGTCCGCTTAGAATACAAAGAATGATGATCAGGCTGCAACGCTATACACTGAATGTTGCGTACATACCGGGTAAGCTGATGTATACAGCAGACACGTTGTCCAGAGCTGTTGACCCAAGTGAGCCCGCACACACCAAAATGGATGAAAAAGTCAACGCCTACATGGACATGATCACAAGTGCACTGCCCATAGCAGATGCAAAAATGGAGCTCATAAAGACAGAGACAAACAAAGATGAAACAATGAGACGACTGAGGAAAAGCATCTTGGATGGATGGCCCAACATGAAGCAAGACTGCTCACCTGACATGGCAGAGTACTGGAACTGCAGGGCGGAACTATCAGTGGTCGAAGACATCATCTACAAAGGAAGTAAAATAGTTATCCCAAAGAGTCTGAGAAAAGAGATGCTAAAAAAGATCCATGGAGGACATCTGGGAATCGAAAAGTGTAAGAAAAGAGCACGAGAGGTGATGTACTGGCCACGAATCAACCAAGATGTGACAAATGAGGTGTCAAACTGCACAATATGCCTGAAATATCGAGCAAGCAATCCGGTAGAACCACTAAAGCTACACCCAGCGCCAGACAGACCTTACCAGAAGGTAGGCGCTGACCTATTCGTATGTCAAGGGAAGGACTATCTTGTAGTCACAGACTATTACTCCCAGTATACAGAGGTTTGTAGACTGTACACCACCACTGCAGATGCTGTGATAACGCGTATGAAAGCCATATTCTCCAGACATGGCGTGGCAAGCGAGGTCTTCACAGACAACGGACCCCAGTTTTACAATGCATGTTTCCGACACTTTGCCAAAGAGTGGGACTTTGTCCACACAATGTCAAGTCCTCACTTTCCACAGTCCAATGGACTAGTGGAAAAATCGGTCCACACAGTGAAAAGACTGATGTACAAGGCAAAAGACAGTGGCCTAGAAATTCATTAAGGCGCTGCCAGCTTTGCGCCCAGTTAACGCCTAAAGAGTGATTTTGCGCCAGAAATGAGTTTGTGCAGATATTCAGCGCAACGGTATTGGCGGCGGTAGCCGTTAGCGCTGCGCCGGCACCGATGATGTCATCGGTGTGCGCAGTGCCCCGGTTCCGCCCCGAAATCGTCCCGATCCCCATATTTAGTTGCGGCCGCCTCCTCCGAAGCAGCCGCAAACAGCGACCAGAAAACGGGGCCGTCCTGCTGCCTTAGTGGGGCGCTTTAAAGCGGAAGGTGCGGCCGGCCGCTTTTTCGGCGGCCGCCTGCCCGCACCTCCTTCCCCGGCCTCCTCCACCCCCCCCTCCCGCGGCATTGCCGGCTGCTTTCCGCGAGCCCGGCACTTCTCCGTGGTGCCGGGCTCATTTGCCGGCACTATCCAGCGGCGATCTCCCCGTTGCAGGCAGCTCCCCCTTAAGAGAAGGAGGAGGCCTGCAGTACCGCAGCCTGCCGCTCCGCAGTGGCTGGCGCAGCGGCGCCAAGAGCGCTGATATTCAGTGTCAGCACCCCAAGCGGAGGCGGACACACCCTGGTATAGCGCCCGGTTCCGAATTGGGGCGCTAACAATGAATATCTGACGATCGCTATAGGCTTCCCGCCCAGCGCTAACTTTTGGGCGCTAGCCAGCTGGCGGGGCCATAGTGAATTTCTAGGCCAGTGGAACTGACTTCTACCAGAGCATGCTTGTATACCGCACAATGCCGCTCGAGTGTGGTATGTCACCAGCCCAACTCCTTATGGGACGTCTGCTAAGGTCAAACCTACCCATCCCGGAGAACCTCCTGAAAACAAAAGAGGGGGAGAAAGTGAGGAAGTTCAAAGAACAACAGAAAGAAAAGCAAAAGTACTACTATGACAGAGGAACACAAAACCTACCTGAACTCCACACTGGTGACCAAGTAAGGTTCAAAGACAAAACAAACATATGGACTCAGAAGGGAACTGTCCTGAGTGAAGTTCAACCAAGATCATACACCATTCAGACAGATGAGGGTGCTGTTCTGCGAAGAAATCGTCGAGATCTTCTCATGGGACCAGCCACAGCAAGTCAAAAGACTGATACTGTTGAACAACCTGATCACACAGCTGAGAACACATCATCTGAGGCAACAACTCAGATTCAAGGACAATCAATCAGAAAATCCTCAAGACACGTGAAGCCTCCTGAGAGACTCATTGAGCAAATTTAAGGACTATTGTTATAGAAGGAAGTAATGTTATCTTATTCTTTCTTCAAGTTCTAGTGTATTTACATATTTCATGTGAACACACAAAGCAAGGTTAAAAAACCTTGATCAAGATAATGATAATGTAAGTTCATTAAGTGTTACAGTTAAAATGCAGATTAATACAAAGAAAACATGTTGTTAGTTAAAAGTAAAATACTTCTGTTTTAAGAAAGTGAGATGTAATGATATCAGCAAATAGTGATGGTATTTGCCTGTTTGATTATGATGCCTTACCAGCATAGTTGCCTGATTGATTACTTATGCCTGACCAGCAGAGGGCATGTGACAGAGACAAGCAGTTTAGTTTTGGTTTCACTTTAGAGGGATCTCTAAGATGGTGTCTCCTGTGATACAGTTAACTAGTTGAACAAGCTTTAGATTAACAGACATTTCTCTTTCATGAATGTGCCGTCATTGAAACCACAAATAAATCAATACACAGTACAACCCCAGCACTGCACTGTTAGGACACAGACCTGTACAACCCCAGCACTGAACTGTTAGGACACAGACTGTTCAACCCCAGCACTGCACTGTTAGGACACAGACTGTTCAACCCCAGCACTGCACTGTTAGGACACAGACCTGTAAAAGCCCAGCACTGCACTGTTAGGACACAGACCTGTACAACCCCAACACTGCACTGTTAGGACACTGGCATGTACAACTCCAGCACTGCACTGTTAGGACACAGACCTGTACACCCCAGCACTGCACTGTTAGGACACAGACCTGTACAACCCCAGCACTGCACTGTTAGGACACAGACCTGTACAACCCCAGCACTGCACTGTTAGGACACAGACCTGTACAACCCCCAGCACTGCACTGTTAGGACACAGGTCTGTACAACCCCAACACTGCACTGTTAGGACACAGACCTGTACACCCCAGCACTGCACTGTTAGGACACAGACCTGTACAACCCCAGCACTGCACTGTTAGGACACAGACCTGTACAACCCCAGCACTGCACTGTTAGGACACAGACCTGTATGTAGTGTATGTGCCTTTAAGAGCCCCCTTTGTACTGTAATGCCGGTAATGGCCACTCAGGCTATATAAGCCTGTATCTTGTGTTGTATCAGTTAGTTCCCCTCCAGACTTTGTTCAGTAAACACCTGTGAAACCAACTCCTGTCTTCAGTGTCTCTATTAACACATGGATACAACAGTGGCGACGAATTGGAAACGGACTTACCTGCAATTTGGCAGCACCTCAAGTACATCGATTCCTCTGGCGTCCAAAGTCGAAGAAAATCAAGAAAAAGAAAAAGCTGTGGTTTCACCAGCTAGCCAAGCTGGTGGCAGGTACTGCAATAATCGTTCCTGGGCGTCGGGCTGGGGCTCCAGCGGCTGCCTCTGCAGCTAGGCCAAGCAGCGAAGGCGGAGGCAAGCAGTAACAGACGGGGAGGGAGCACTCGGGAGACGGCCGGCTCTGCAAGCAGGTCAGCGTTCAGACCTAGCAGAGAGAGTCCGGCAGGAACGAGTCTCCACCTGTAAATAAATAAATAAAAAGGGAAACCCGCGGGAAACAGCGCTGTCATCGGCAGCAGTGGCGGGGCAGCGCGGGAAGCGCCATATCTTTTCTGCAGAAAAGAAAGTAAAGCGCGGGAAGCACCATTTTTTTTTCTAGGATGCCTAAGTCTGGCAATATTGATGCTTTTGAAAACGAGATAGAGGATTGGACCACATATGTGGAAAGAGTGGAGGTATATTGCACCGCAAATGGAATAGAAAATGAAAAAAAAGCGTCAGTACTTCTAAATCTGATGGGCACTAAGACATACGGGCTGTTACGAAACTTAATCACTCCAGCCAAACTAAAGGACAAGAATTTTAAAGAAATTGTTGATACACTACAGGAGCACTTAAACCCAACACCGCTGCTGATAGTGGAATGATTTAAATTCTTCAAGAGGAATCAACACAAGAATGAAAGTAACGCTGATTACCTCACCGAATTAAGAACGCTATCAAAGCACTGCCAATTCGGGGCAGGACTAGCAGATTATCTTCGAGACAAATTCGTCTGCGGTCTCCAAAGTGAAGGAACACAGAAAAGGCTGCTTTCTGAAAAGTATTTAGCACTGGACAAGGCATTCAGTATGGCTGTATCATACGAAGCAGCCGCAAGAGGAGCTGCAGAGATACAACAAAAGACACAAGACTTCGGCACCCATGAAATGACACAGGCTTTCGAGAGATGTTATCGCTGCAGCAGATCCACCCATGACCAGAGGGACTGCTGGTTCAAGGACAAAGCATGCAGGCAATGCGGAAAGATTGGACACATTGCACGGGTATGCCGATCTGGAAAAAAAAAATCCACGGACAGGAAAAAAAAAATCAATAAAGAAAAGTACAGAAAGGTACAAATGATGACGGACAGTAGCTCCGAAGACCAGAAGAGCGATAGCGACTCCGGAAACAAGAGACTAAGCTGTCTCAAATTACATAATGTAATTGCCAAAGAAGATTACCAGACCATTTGGGTTACCCTCACGATAGCAGGGTCCCCAGTTAAAATGGAGCTAGATACAGGATCAGCTCTGACCGTCATAAATCGACGGGATTATGAGCGGCTATTTCCGCATATACCTTTAAAAGACACATCCATTATCTTGAAAACATATACGGGGCAGAAAGTATACCCCAAAGGGAAAATAAGGGTGTCTGTTGTATACAACGGCAAGGAAATACAAAAGTTGTATTTATACGTTCTGCAAGATGGTGGTCCACCGCTGTTGGGATGTGAATGGATCAGGAAAATATGTTTAGACTGGCACTCCATTCAGGCACTGACGGTGACTAGTAAGGAAAAAAACGATGATGACATCATACCTGAACGATTAAAAGACATCTTGGCCAACGCCAAAGAAGTGTTTCAAGAGAAACTAGGAACCTTGAAAGGCATCACCGCCTCAATAAAAGTGGAAGATACTGCAATTCCCAAGTTTTTTAAGGCAAGACTGGTGCCATACGCAATTCGTCCAGCAGTCGAGGCAGAGCTGGAGAATTTGGAAAAGGCAGGCGTATTATCCAAAATAGATTGGAGCGAGTGGGCAACACCTATCGTCCCAGTCATGAAGAAAGCGTTGAATAATGATCAATCTGAAGAACAGAGAAAAATTCGCATCTGTGGAGACTTCAAGGTGACTGTAAACCCGGTCCTTCACATGGTACAGTATCCTCTTCCGAGGAAAGAAGATATTTTCGCCTCACTATCCGGAGGGAAACGTTTCACCAAAATTGACTTGGCACAGGCATATCTACAGATGGAGGTTGAAGAGGCCTCTAAAAAGTATCTCACGATAAATACACACAAAGGTCTGTACCAGTACAATCGACTGGTTTTCGGAGTAGCATCCGCTCCAACTATCTGGCAAAGAGCTATGGAGCAAGTCCTCCAAGGGATTCCGGGGACTCAATGCTACCTAGACGACATCCTTGTAACAGAAGAAAATGACAACGAGCACCTTGCCAATTTGGAGCAGGTGCTCACTAGGCTGAGAGAACGGGGCCTACGAGCAAATCGCCCCAAGTGCGAATTTTTCCAGAATCAAATATCATATTGTGGCCACATAATTAATAAGGAAGGGTTGCATAAGTCACCTGAAAAAATTGAAGCGGTCATAAAAGCCCCAGCACCTGAAAATGTTTCACCATTAAGGTCGTTCCTGGGATTAATAAATTACTATCATAATTTTTTACCGAACTTATCAACTCTTCTGCACCCTCTTAATGAACTGCTACAAACAGAAGTCATTTGGAAATGGAGCGAAGACTGTAAACGTGCCTTCCATAAATGCAAAGGCTTAATCACGTCCAAAGAAGTTTTGGCTCATTACAACCCATCACTGCCAATCAGACTGGCGTGTGATGCATCCCCTTACGGCGTAGGAGCAGTATTATCGCATAAATTCACTGATGGCTCGGAACGGCCGATAGGTTTTGCGTCACGCTCATTGAACTCAGCTGAGCGTAACTATGCCCAAATCGACAGGGAAGCACTCAGCCTGGTATGGGGAGTGAAGAAATTCAACCATTACCTACACGGACAAAAATTTACCTTGTTGACTGACCATCAACCCCTCATCTCCATATTCAACCCTAAAAAGGGTGTTCCCATTATGACAGCACAAAGGTGGTCCCTTTTTCTAGGGGCATGCCAATATAACATAGAATACAAAGGATCAAAACAGCATGGGAATGCTGATGGTTTATCGCGCCTACCGTTACCACTGGTAGAAGAAGCACCTACCGTAGACCCAGTGGAGATTTTCCACTCTACCATAGTCGAATGTCTACCAGTAACAAATTCTGCCATTGAAAGGGAAACTAGAAATGACCCGACTCTCTCACGAGTCTACGATTTGACAGTGAAGGGATGGCCAGCACATGGCGAACCACTGTTGCCAGCATTTTCGCAAAGAAGAGAACAGCTGTCAGTGTACCGAGGAACCTGATGTGTGGATCCAGAGTGGTGATGCCACCTAAACTCCAGGATAAAGTTCTAAAGGAGCTTCACGAGGGGCATCTGGGTGGAGTGAAAATGAAGAACCTAGCCAGGGCGTTTGTATGGTGGCCAGGTATCGATGGAGACATCGAAGAAATGAGCAAGAGCTGCCTAGGATGCCAGAAGGTCCAAAACGCTCCACCACAAGCCCCTCTACATCCATGGGAGTGGCCCTCATCTCCATGGCAACGGGTACACATCGACTTTGCTGGTCCATTTATGGACTCAATGTTCTTAATCGCGGTTGATGCACACTCCAAGTGGCCGGAGGTAATAAAGATGTCCTCCACCACCACGGCAAAAACCATCACAGTATTAAGGACCATATTTGCCAGGAATGGGCTGCCGGAACAGATCTGTTCTGATAATGGACCGCAATTTGTGTCCGAAGAATTCAGGAAGTTCTTAAAAAACAATGGGGTTAAGCACTACACGTCCGCCCCATACCATCCCGCCACCAATGGATTGGCTGAAAGGTTTGTCCAGACCTTCAAGAAGGCCATAAAGGCCATGGGTAATGAAGACATAAAACTTCAGCACAAGGTGGATAACTTCTTGTTTGCATACAGGAATGCAACACATATGGTTACAAACCAAACTCCCGCCATGATGTTCTTCAATAGAAGCCTAAGATGCCGGCTGGATTTGATCAAGCCAAACATCAGAAGGGACGTGGAGAACCGGCAATTTCAAGGCATGAATGAAAGGCCAACTAGAACCTCCCAGATAGGTCAACAAGCTTTGGCCCGGGACTACCGTACCGAGAAATAGCAGCCTGGAACTATCTGCACATGACTAGGACCACTGATGTATACCGTGGACATCGGAGAAAGCATAATAAGGCGCCATGCTGACCAAATCATAGAGTCATCCGAAAAGGGACAACCTATACCACAACTCTATACGCCTAATGATGAAGTAGAGATACCCATATCTACCTCCGGTCTGGTGATACTGGAACCCGATGAACCCGACACTGGCATTCAAGCCGAATCAGCCTTGCCAAAAGAACCTACTACACCACCAGAAACTACTACACAACCGAGGCGTTATCCGGACCGAGCCAGGAAGCCTCCAGAGAGACTGACTTATAATTAATTAACTGCAGCAATGTGTAGATTATTTTTCTTGTAACATGTAATTAATGATTACTTAAAATATTATGTACTGGTTGGCTAAAAGGGGAGGAATTAATTGTAGAGTATGTGCCTTTAAGAGCCCCCTTTGTACTGTAATGCCGGTAATGGCCACTGGGGCTATATAAGCCTGTATCTTGTGTTGTATCAGTTAGTTCCCCTCCAGACTTTGTTCAGTAAACACCTGTGAAACCAACTCCTGTCTTCAGTGTCTCTATTAACACACGGATACAACACTGTACCACCCCAGCACTGCACTGTTAGGACACAGGCCTGTACAACCCCAGCAGTGCTCTGTTAGGACAGAGACCTGTACAACCCCAGCACTGCACTGTTAGGACACAGGCCTGTACAACCCCAGCACTGAACTGTTATGACACAGACCTGTACAACCCCAACACTGCACTGTTAGGAGACAGACCTGTATAACCGCAGCACTGCACTGTTAGGACACAGACCTGTACAACCCCAGCACTTCACTGTTAGGACACAGACCTGTACAACCGCAGCACAGCACTGTTAGGACACAGACCTGTACAACCCCAGCACTGCACTGTTAGGACACAGCCCTGTACAACCCCAGCACTGCACTGTTAGGACACAGACTCCCTTCCTTCCCCCCCCGCCCTCCCTTCCTTCCCCCCCCTTCCCCCCTTCCCCTTCCCCCCCGCCCTCCCCTTCCCCCCCTTCCCCCACTTCCCCCCGACCTCCCTTCCCCCCCACCCTCCCTTCCCCCCGCCCTCTCTTTTCCCCCCGCCCTCTCTCTTCCCCCCCGCCCTCTCTTCCCCCCCGCCCTCTCTTCCCCCCCGCCCTCTTCTTCCCCCCGCCCTCTCTTCCCCCCCGCCCTCTCTCTTCCCCCAGTCTCTCTCTCTCTTCCCCAGTCGCTCTCTCTCTACCCCCCAGTCGCTCTCTCTCTTCCCCCCCAGTCGCTGCGCTTCTCTCTCTCTCTCTCCACCACCCCACCCCCAGTCGCTCTCTCTCTCTCTCTCTTCCAACAACAACATGCCCTCGAAAAGCCTCGGCACCGCCGGGCACTTCAGCTAGTTATTAATATACTGCTCTTTCTTGGTTCTGAGTGTGTTTTTGTATTGTGTTAGTGCCTGACAATAAGTAAGGCGTAATTCCTCATTTTCTAGTTGTCTGTGTTTTTGGTTTGATATTTTTCTGAGTTTTTTCCTCATGTTCTGGCAATCGGAGTCAAACCATTTTTCGTAGTTTTTTGTTTTGGGTTTGTTCTTGCAAACTTTCAAGTTTGGCATTGATGCCAAATTATCAAAAATATTATTTAGGTTATTCACTGCCCAGTTTATGCCTTCTTTATTGTGTGTGTATGTATTTTCCAGAAAGGTGTCCAAGAGAGCTTGAGTTGTTTGATTGCTAATTGCTTTCTGGTATTTTTCCGTGCTGTTTTTGGCCCATCTGTAAGATTTTTTTAATGTTGTACAGTTTACTGGGTTGTGTTTCTGTGTTGGTTGTTTCTGTCCTTTCAAGATATGCAGTAATTTGACTGTGATCTGACAGTGTTGTTTGTGGTTTGACTGTGAATGTTCTGAAAGAAGATGGGTCTAGATCCGTAATCATATAGTCTACAGTGCTGAAGCCAAGAGGTGAGCAATAGGTGGATCTTCCTAGGAAGTCTCCCAATAACCTACCATTGACAATGTACAGACCCAGGCTTCGACAGAGCTGCAGGAGCTGTTTTCCGTTAGCATTTGTCTGTTTGTCGCAGTTATGCCTGTGTGGATGGGAAGGGAGATCAAAGTGGTTATTCCCAAATATGTAATTATTCCCATGATTATTGGTGAAGTCTGGTTCTTCGCCCGTTCTTGAGTTGAGGTCCCCACATATCAACACATTTCCCTGGGCCTGGAATTGGGTAATCTCCCTCTCTATGTTGGAGAAGGTGTCCTCTTTGAAGTACGGGGATTCTGTCGGGGGGATATAGAGTGTGCAAGTGAAAACATCTTTCATGCTAGAGATGATGCCCCTCTTAATTTTGAGCCATAAGTGGTTTACGCCCTTTTTTATAAATTTAATGTAATTCCTAAGCTCTGCTTTAATCCAAATCAGTATGCCTCCAGATTCTCTGCCCTGGGTTACTCCTGGCAATTTATTGGAGGGGACCACCAGCTCTGTGTACCCAATGGGACAGCCAGTGTGCCCTTCTCCTCTACACCAGGTTTCCTGTAAGAAGATAATATCTAGATCTTTAATCTCATCTAGGAACTCTGGGGTCCCACTCTTCATGCCAAGCATAGAAGAGCGTAGACCTTGGATATTCCAGGTTGAGATATATAAGGATTTCATGCTAAAATTGATCTTTTACTGTGATGGGTTAAAATATGATAAATAGTGATATGTGTTTGTCATGTCTAAATGGGGAAAAAAGAACATTTCAATTGTCTATAAATGCTGAGGATAATTGGTTACAACTTTTTCTAACAACTAGTCCTTATTTTTTTCTGATCCATAACACGGGAGTGGATGCTGCTGATCGCCTGCATTATGTCTCTTAATGGATTGTCTCTGCCTGTGGTATTGCGTACGCTCTGAGCACCTCTCCCTCTGCCTGGCTGGGGGTGGTCCTGTTCCCCCGTAGGACATGAATGGTGCAGGTCCGACATTGTTGTTGTGCGTGGGGATCCTCTCTGGTCCCGGTTGGTGTGGTAGTGGTCTCTGTAGTAGTCCTGGTCTGTATCCCGTTGGTCTTTGGTGATCGGGGGGGGGGTCCTTTTGGGATCTGGGTGTGGACCCGGTTAAAAGCGACGTCCTTCAGGTCCTTCGCAAAGACTTCAAAAAACTCTCTCTCTCTCTGCCCCACTCTCTCTCTCTCTGCCCCACTCTCTCTCTCTCTCTGCCCCACACCCTCTCTCTCTCTCTCTGT
>NC_140998.1:186264920-186374314 GCF_052327205.1 Somniosus microcephalus
CTGTCCCACTCTCTCTCTCTCTCTGTCCCACTCTCTCTCTCTCTCTCTCTCTGCCCCACTCTCTCTCTCTCTCTGCCCCACTCTCTCTCTCTCTGCCCCACTCTCTCTCTCTCTGCCCCACTCTCTTTCTCTCTCTCTGTCCCACTCTCTCTCTCTCTCTCCCACTCTCTCTCTCTCTCTGTCCCACTCTCTCTCTCTCTCTGCCCCACTCTCTCTCTCTCTCTCTCTCTGCCCCACTCTCTCTCTCTGCCCCACTCTCTCTCTCTCTCTCTGCCCCACTCTGTCTCTCTCTGCCCCATTCTCTCTCTCTCTCTCTCTGCCCCACTCTCTCTCTCTCTGTCCCACTCTCTCTCTCTCTCTGTCTCACTCTCTCTCTCTCTCCCCCACTCTCTCTCTCTCTCTGTCCCACTCTCTCTCTCTCTGCCCCACTCTCTCTCTCTCTCTGCCCCACTCTCTCTCTCTCTCTGCCCCACTCTCTCTCTCTCTCTGCCCCACTTGTAGTGTATGTACCCGTCTACCTTTAAGAGAACTATTGTATGTAACTGTCCACCTTAAGAGAACTACTTTAGGTGTTGCACTACTTTGTTGGCTTCTGTATACTGTAATACCGACGGTGACCACACCGGTATATAAGTGCTGTGTCAGGAATTATTGGGCAGATTCGCCCTGACCTTCGAATAGTAAAGTCCTGTTTTAAGTTACTCTTGGAGTCTGTGTATTAATTAACTAAACAACCCACAGACTTTACACCACTCTCTCTCTCTCTACCCCACTCTCTCTCTCTGCCCCACTCTCTCTCTCTCTGTCCCACTCTCTCTCTCTCTCTGCCCCACTCTCTCTCTCCTCTCTCTCTGCCCCACTCTCTCTCTCTCCCCCACTCTCTCTCTCTCTCTCTCTGCCCCACTCTCTCTCTCTCTCTACCCCACTCTCTCTCTCTGTCCCACTCTCTCTCTCTCTCTACCCCACTCTCTCTCTCTCTGCCCCACTCTCTCTCTCTCTCTGTCCCACTCTCTCTCTCTGCCTCACACTCTCTCTCTCTCCGCCCCACTCTCTCTCTCTCTGCCCCCACTCTCTCTCTCTCTCTCTCTCCGCCCCACTCTCTCTCTCTCTGCCCCACTCTCTCTCTCTCTCTCTGCCCCACTCTCTCTCTCTCTCTGCCCCACTCTCTCTCTCTGCCCCACTCTCTCTCTCTCTCTGCCCCTCTCTCTCCCCCTCTCTCTGGGACTGGGGGGTGGGGGTCTGAGATTAGGGGCAGGGCTGTGCCTGCGGTCGGGACTTGTCCGGGGGGTGGGGCAATGGGTGGGGCTGGTCCTGGGGGCGCGGCTGTGACTGTGGACTGGGGGTGGGGCTGCATCTGGGGCTGATACTGAGGGCGGGTCAGGGACTGGGGGCTGTTAGCGGGGCTTGGACTGCCCTTTAAATCTACACATACTATTGATGATTCCCCCCTCACCACTTCTTTCACTGGAGGAGGCTCTAAATTCACAATATTAACATCTAAAGAGCCCTGCATTTACACTGAAATAAACACAAATTGTACTACCAAAAGATACTTCTAGATGATTAATTACACTGACAATTTCTCTTTCTTCCTTCTCCAGCAGGGCATCAAGTGCACCGAGATGAGTGTCATCCTTGCCCTCATTGCAATGTTGCTTTTGCCACTGCAGATTTTCTTCAGAAACACATCAGAAGACATCCAGAATCCAGTGGACAAATTTCAGCAGGACAATCTCCTCCTTCCAGCATAAAGTATCTTGCACAATGCAAAAATGGGCAGGGATCGTTCACGCAATCTGTCCACAGGAGAGAATGTATAAAATCAGGAGATTTTCACCTGGACCAGCAGATCCACACAGGAGAGAGGCCGCATAAATGTAGTGAATGTGGAAAGAGTTTCACACAGGCAGGGAGCCTCCATAATCACCAGCGGATCCACACAGGAGAGAGGCCGCATAAATGTAGTGAATGTGGAAAGAGTTTCACACAGGCAGGGAGCCTCCATAATCACCAGCGGATCCACGCAGGAGAGAGGCCATTTAAATGGGCTGAATGTGGAGAGAGTTTCACAGAGTCAAGGCACCTCTATAGACACCAGCAGATCCACACAGGAGAGAGGCCGCATAAATGTACTGAATGTGGAAAGAGTTTCACAGATTCAGGGACCCTCCATAGACACCAGCGGATCCACACAGGAGAGAGGCCGCATAAATGTGCTGAATGTGGAGAGAGTTTCACAGATTCAGGGACCCTCCATAGACACCAGCGGATCCACACAGGAGAGAGGCCGTATAAATGTACTGAATGTGGAAAGAGTTTGGCTTACATCTATCAGTTGAAAGCTCACACGTGCTTTGAAACCTGCCGTCATTGTGGGGATTTCTTCAAGGATTCAGCAGCTTTCAAAGTTCACCTGAGAAAATGTTCTTAAACATAATGAAGAGAACGGTAACCAATTTATAATTTGACTAAGTTTAAATATTTCTTTCTATTTGAATGGCCTTCAATAACCACTAATTATCTCAAAGATTACTCATATTTATACTTCTTACCTATCACTCTTTATGATAATATTTGTGTGTGGATTAAGATGGAATATAAGGGTAAATTCCACAATTCCTCACTCCCAGTGACAATTGGAGATTTGGGGCTATGTTGCTGTAGCCTAATGCCTGACCCTCTTGCTCTGAAATTGTATCCTTTGACTGGGATTTCAAAATGTTCCCTCTGATATAAACTGCAGCATCTGCAGAATGTGTTTAATCCCCGTGAGTCTTTGTCCGACCGAGCTGTCACAGCCCCTTTATTCTGATGGTGAGAGATCGCTGGGATCGATGCTGTCTTTATGCAGTCTGGTTACATCTGCGTTGGTAAAGGTGCCTATCACAAAATATATTGTGTTAATAAATATAGTGACTGAAAAATTGTTTCCCATGAGATTTCGTGAACAGATGTTCAGTAAAATGCTGTTATTATAGTTTTCAAAGTTTAAGAAAGTGTCAACAAAATTTTAAGCAGAAGCAGAATTTGAAAATTGTAAAGTTGGTTGAAACGTGTAATTTATTTGACACAGGCTCGACAGGCCGAAATGTGTTTTAATTTGTATTATTGTGTATTATATTTAAAATATTTCCATGCAAATTGATTGATCTGTGTCTACATTGTCCAAGTAAATTCTATGTTGGTGTACAGAGTTATTCGAACATTATTAAACAAGCAAATTGTGATCTGATTCATTGTCATTGAGCAGTTTATTTAATGCTAATATATTTAGTCTCTAGCCGGTTATAGATAGCGGTCGAGGGCACAAAAGGGAGCTCCTTGGCCATCCGTTGCCATCCTTTGCTCTTTCTCCCCCAGTCTCCTCTCTTCTGCTGTTTAAGTTCCCCTGGCTCTAATAGTGGGTGCAACAAAAACAGATGATCTGGTCATTATCACATTGCTGTTTGTGGGAGCTTGCTGTGCACAAATTGGCTGCCTCGTTTCTCACATTACAACAGTGACTCCACTTCCAAAAGTACTTCATTGGCTGTAAAGCGCTTTGAGACGTCCGGTGGACGTGAAAGGCGCTATATAAATGCAAGTCTTTCATTCTTCTCTCTATATTCTGAAATTGACTGAATTGCCTCTGATCCGAGGGGAGTCAGGCGGAACGTTTGTTGGTGGGGTGAGGTGCGCCGGCCGACGGGTTTAGCGCGGAGACGCGGGGCCGGAAGGAAGATGGCGGCGCCCATGTGAGGGGGAAAAGCGGCTTCTTGTTGTTTAAAAGAGGAAGAAAACCGGGTGTAAAAAACCCGCGGAAGCCGCGGAGAAAGAGGCGCTCAGGGAGTGGGCACCCGCTAGCCGCCGATAAGGCCCCGGAGTTGGGGTAAGTGGGTCCGGAGAGGCGCTGGGAGCGGGAATGAGTGGGCGGGCTGGGCCCTGGAGACTAGGCCTAGGTTCCCCTCCTCTCCCCTCCCCCAGCCTCAGGCCCAGGACCCACATTCAGCCCAGTTCAACCTGAGCAGCACTTTCACATTCCACTCAAACTTCTCATTCACTTCAACCTCTTACACTTAGTCACACTTAAAAAACATTAGCTCATTTTAACCCCTCTTTAATTTTATTGTAATCTATTTGATTTAAAAAAATGATTTTAATCTCTTAAAATATAAATGTATACGATATTTTAAATTTAACCTGATTATTACTTTTAGATTTCATTAAAGCGTTTCGTCCACTTTAATCCGGGAAATTTATTTCCACTTTTTAATTGGCAAAAGAACCAAAGGGGACGTGAGGAAAGACTTTTTTTTAACGCAGCGAGTGGTTAGGATCTGGAATTCACTGCCTGAAAGGGTGGTGGAGGCAGATTCAATCGTGGCTTTCAAAAGGGAATTGGATAAGTACCTGAAGGAAAAAGAATTTGCAGGACTCCGGGGAAAGGGCGGGGGAGTGGGACTAGCTGAAGTGCTCTTTCCAAGTCGGGATGGTGTGTGACTTGGAGGGGAACTTGGAGGTTGTGGTGTTCCCATGCGTCTGCTGCCCTTGTTTTTCCAGGTGGTAGAGGTGGCGGGTTTGGGAGGTGCTGCCGAAGAAGCCTTGATGAGTTGCTGCAGTGCATCTTGTAGATGGTACACACTGCGGCCAGGGTATGCCGGTGGTGGAGGGAGCGAATGTTCAAGGTGGCGGATGGGGTGCCAATCAAGTGGGCTGCTTTGTCTTGGATGGTGTCAAGCTTCTTGTGCGTTGTTGGAGCTGCACTCATCCAGGCAAGTGGGAGATGGGGACGGGGGGAAGGCTGTTTGACCGGGTAGGGTGGTTGGAGGTCGGAGTTCATGTGATGATGCCTGCAACCAGAGTTAGCAGCCCGAGTGAGCTGGGGGTCAGTGATCAGTGTGGGTCGGGGTCCGGGGGGTCAGTGATCAGTGCGGGTCGGGGTCCGGGGGGTTGGTGATCAGTGTGGGACGGGGTCCGGGGGGTGGTGATCAGTGTGGGACGGGGTCCGGGGGGGGTGATCAGTGTGGGACGGTGTCCGGGGGGGCGGTGATCAGTGTGGCACGGGGTCCGGGAGGGGGTGATCAGTGTGGGTCGGGGTCCGGGTGGTCGATAAATAGTGTGGGTCGGCGTCCGGGGGGCGGTGATCAGTGTGGGATGGGGTCCGTGGGGGTGATCAGTGTGGGACGGGGTCCGGGGGGTGATCAGTGTGGGACGGGGTCCGGGGGGTCGGTGATCAGTGTGGGACGGGGTCCGGGGGGTCGGTGATCAGTGTGGGACGGGGTCCGGGGGGGCGGTGATGAGTGTGGGACTGGGTCCGGGCGGGGGTGATCAGTGTGGGACGGGGGGTCCGGGGGGTCAGTGATCAGTGTGGGATGGGGTCCGGGGGGTCGGTGATCAGTGTGGGACGGGGTCCGTGGGGTGATCAGTGTGGGACGGGGTCCGGGGGGGCGGTGATCAGTGTGGGACGGGGTCCGGGGGGCAGTGATCAGTGTGGGACGGGGTCCGGGGGGTCGGTGATCAGTGTGGGACGGGGTCCGGGGGGTCGGTGATCAGTGTGGGACGGGGTCTGGGGGTGCGGTGATCAGTGTGGGACAGCGTCCGGGGGGTCGGTGATCGGTATGGGACGGGGTCCGTGGGGTCGGTGATCAGTGTGGGACGGGGTCCGGGGGGCGGTGATCAGTGTGGGACGGGGTCCGGGGTGTCGGTGATCAGTGTGGGACGGGGTCCGGGGTGTCAGTGATCAGTGTGGGACGGGGTCTGGGGGGTCGGTGATCAGTGTGGGACGGGGTCCGGGGGTGGGTGATCAGTGTGGGACGGGGTCCGGGGGGTCGGTGATCAGTGTGGGACGGGGTCCGGGGGGGGCGGTGATCAGTGTGGGACTGGGTCCGGGGGGGGGTGATCAGTGTGGGACGGGGGGTCCGGGGGGTCAGTGATCAGTGTGGGATGGGGTCCGGGGGGTCGGTGATCAGTGTGGGACGGGGTCCGTGGGGTGATCAGTGTGGGACGGGGTCCGGGGGGGCGGTGATCAGTGTGGGACGGGGTCCGGGGGGCAGTGATCAGTGTGGGACGGGGTCCGGTGGGTCGGTGATCAGTGTGGGACGGGGTCCGGGGTGTCGGTGATCAGTGTGGGACGGGGTCTGGGGGCACGGTGATCAGTGTGGGACAGCGTCCGGGGGGTCGGTGATCGGTATGGGACGGGGTCCGTGGGGTCGGTGATCAGTGTGGGACGGGGTCCGGGGGGCAGTGATCAGTGTGGGACGGGGTCCGGGGTGTCGGTGATCAGTGTGGGACAGGGTCCGGGGTGTCAGTGATCAGTGTGGGACGGGGTCTGGGGGGTCGGTGATCAGTGTGGGACGGGGTCCGGGGGTGGGTGATCAGTGTGGGACGGGGTCCGGGGGGTCGGTGATCAGTGTGGGACGGGGTCCGGGGAGTCGGTGAACAGTGTGGGACGGGGTCCAGCGGGGTGATCAGTGTGGGACGGGGTCCGGGGGGTCGGTGATCAGTGTGGGACGGGGTCCGGGGGGACGGTGATCAGTGTGGGACGGGGTCCGGGGGGCAGTGATCAGTGTGGGACGGGGTCCGGGGGGTCGGTGATCAGTGTGGGACGGGGTCCGGGGGGTCGGTGATCAGTGTGGGACGGGGACCGGGGGGTTGGTGGTCAGTTTGGGACGGGGTCCGGGGGGTCGGTGATCAGTGTGGGACGGGGTCCGGGGGGTCGGTGATCAGTGTGGGGCTGGGTCTGGCGCGTCGGTGATCAGTGCGGGACGGTGTCCGGGGGGTGTTCAGTGTGGGACGGGTTCCAGGGGGTCGGTGATTAGTGTGGGATGGGGTCTGGGGGGTCGGTGATCAGTGTGGGACGGGGTCCGGGGGGTCAGTGATCAGTGTGGGACGGGGTCCGGGGTCGGTGATCCGTGTGGGACGGGGTCCGGGGGGTCGGTGATCAGTGTGGGACGGGGACGGTGATGAATGGCGGACGGGATCAGGGCGTTTCTGGGTCGCGCTGGGATTGTGACGGTTGAATTCTCACCTTTGCTCCGGTCTCTGATCCCCCCAGACTCCCGGCCCCTCGGAAGGATGCATCTCACCGCTGCCCTCTGGATCAGTCATGGGCGAGTTTACCGTCGGATGGGGCTGGGACCCCAGTCCCGGATCGATGTGTTGCGGAACGTTGTGACAGCGTTGATGCGACATGAGAGGATTGAAACCACCCTGGCCCGGGCTGATGAGATGAGGTTTTACGCTGAGAAGGTAATCACTTCCTCCCTTCGAACACCCCGTTTATCTTGTTCCTTCCTGCCATCTGCCCAGGCTGCTGTTACTCTGCTTTCCTCCGAATCAACAACGTGCATTTATATAGCGCCTTTCATGACCGCCAGACGCCCCAAAGCACTTTACAGCCAATGAAGTATTTTTGAAGTGTAGTCACTGTTGTAATGTGGGAAACACGGCAGGCAATTTGTGCACAGCAAGCTCCCACAAACTGCAATGTGACAATGACCAGTTAATCTGTTTTAGTGATATTGATTGAGCGATAAATATTGGCCAGGACACCGGGGATAACTCCACTGTCGGAGGTGCTGCCTTTGGGATGAGACGTTAAACCGAGGCCCCGTCTACTCTCTCAGGTAGACGTAAAAGATCCCGCGGCACTAACTCGAAGAAGATCAGGGGAGTTCTCCCCGGTGTCCTGGCCAATATTTATTCCTCAACCAACATCACTAGAAAACAGATTATCTGGTCATTATCACATTGCTGTTTGTGGGAGCTTGCTGTGTACAAATTGGCTGCCGCGTTTCTTACATTACATCAGTGACTACACTTCAAAAGTACTTCATTGGCTGTAAAGCACTTTGGGATGTCTGGTGGTAGTGAAAGGCGCTATATTAATGCAAATCTTTCTTTTAAATGTACTGGGTCCAGTTCTGATCAAAGACACATAAGGGAGACATTCAACTACTAGGGGCATCACAGAGTAGAGCCACGAGACCGATCCCCGGTGCCAGAGGGACTGAGTTGTGTGGAGAGACTTGGCCGATTCAACCTGGAAAGGAGGCTCCCTAAAAATGATCATATTGAGGAATTAGAAAAACAATCTTTCTTGGGATGTGGGCGTCGCTGGCAAGGCCGGCATTTATTACCCATCCCTAATTGCCCTCGAGAAGGTGGTGGAGAGCTGCCTTCTTGAACCGCTGCAGTCCGTGTGGTGAAGGTACTCCCACAGTGCTGTAACGGAGGGAGTTCCAGGATTTTGACCCAGTGACGATGGAGGATCGGCCGATGTATCTCCAAGTCAGGATGGTGTGTGACTTGGAGGAGAACTTGCAGGTGGTGGTGTTCCAATGCGCCTGCTGCCCTTGTCCTTCTGGGCGGTAGAGGTGGCGGGTTTGGGAGGTGCTGCCGAAGAGGTCTTGGTGAGTTGCTGCAGTGCAATAGAGAGGGATGAATATCCGGAATGTTACTTCAAATGAATCTGTGCGATTTGGACAAGGAGACACGGCTTCAAACTAGTTAAAGGTAACTCGGGCTGTTATCAGGAAGATTTACTTCACACAGAGGGAGTGACCAACACTTGGAATGGACTGGCAGATGGAGGACTGGGGCACGAGGCACAATCCTGGAATGGGTTAAGGAACAATTGGAGGCAACGATGGGCTGTTCTGGATGGGAGCATTAAGATGGGCCGAATGGCCAGCCACATCCGGAATGATCATCTGGAGCAGCTCGAATTCCCAAATTCAGGAGGTGGGATCTCCTGGAGGTGTAGCTAAAATACTGAACACTGACCTCCGAATGCTGGTTCTTAATTTGGATTTTCAAAAGCAGTCACCTAAAGGACATCGAAAGGGATGAAAGGAGGAATCTCGTCCTGTGCTTGATCGAAGCATCGCAGCAGACAAAAGAACCGGGTCTCGGAGCAGAGACGCACCCAGGGCCCATTGCAGGAGTGCCCTGGAGGATCCCTGCAGGAGTGTCCAGCATGCAGGGCAGAACTAGGCCAATATCCATTAATAATCACTATCCAAAAAAGAGCCACCAAATTTTGGAAACACCTAGAAATGAGCAACCCCCAATGCTGTCATTACGAAGACCTGAAATGCCAAGAGAGGGCAATAAAGAAGAATACCCTCAGTCAACTAGTCCTGGGACTCAGTGAAGTAACTACAAACACTACTAACAATAACCAGCCCCAGGACAGTGACATCGTAGCACAAAGAATTCGACCCAACACAATCGTCGCTAAGCAAAAGGAAAAATATCTGTCATATTGGGCAGAGACAACAAAAACCCAAAGCAAACTCAATTGCTACTTGGCCCTAAACAGACAATACAACATGGCTGATTACCTGACCATGGTAAAGGATAGCAAACTGAGAAAAACTTTGACAATGTACAGACTTAGTGAATGTGGTGTATGTAAACGTTCCACCTTTAAGAGAACTATTTTAAGAGATGCACTACTTTATCTTGGCTGCTGTATACTGTAATACCGGTGGTGTGTAATGATTTATTGGGCAGTTCAGCCTGACCTTCGACTAGTAAAGACCTGTTGAATTTATTCTTGTGGTCTGTGTGCAGTGATTCTTATTAACAATAACTAGAACACACAGACTTAACAGTGGCGACGATGACGATCTTACCCTGCGGCAGAGATATATCCAAGGCAGTATAATGGGCGTCGAGCAGAGGCATCCGCCCTCATCATCCTGCTGAGAAAAGACTCGGGTCTGAAGAGCAAGGAAGAATCCTGACACGAAGCCTTCCATCAGCAACAGGCAGTGATCATCCCTTCTACCACAGGTGGTGGGTAAGCCGATCAGCGACGAGCAGCAAGTCGTCCACGTTGGCTGTGAAGTAGGGGAGGGAAAAACGGAGGATATAAGGGCGGAGAACTCGACCACGGCCGGGGAAAAGAGCCGGACAGAAGTTGGGGCCAGAGGCGCTGAGACTGGGGCAGCGTAAGGCACGGGAGCCGTGGTGAATGCAAATGCAGCCGGTGTAAAAGACCGGGCTGCAAGCGGGCTGGGAGACGCAACAGCGTCGAGAGAGAGCTCGACCGCGACCGGGGAAAAAGGCCGGGCAGCTACCGAGGCCGCGAGGTGCGGGAGAAAATAAAAATAATTTTTTAAAAAACCGCGGAGAACTCAGCCGCAGCCGGTGGAAAGGACCGGACTGCAAGAGGGGCTGGGAGGCACGATTTGAGAACCGCTGGGGAGGGCGAACGCAGCAATACGGCAATCGCCATTACAGCCAGCGGGGGAGAAAGGCAAACGCGGGAAGCCGCCATTTTCGTAGGCGGGGGAAGAAGACAAGCGCGGGAAACCGCCATTTTGAAAAAAAAAAATAAAAGCAAAATTTCTTTTTGTTTCTCAAGAAGATTGCAAGGATGCCTAAGCGTGGTAACATCAACGATTTCGATGCCGATGTTGACGATTGGGCCACGTATGCAGGACGCATAGAGATTTATTGTAAGGCAAATAAAATATCAGATGAAGATAAAGCACTAACCTTACTAAACTCAATGGGTGCGAAGACATACGGGCTATTGAAGCATCTTCTATCACCAGCTAAACCGGTGGATCAGGCTTTCGCTAATATTGTTGCTGTCCTGAGAAATCATTTGAACCCCACACCGCTGATGTTAGCGGAACGATTTAAATTTTATGCGAGAACGCAACTGAAAGAGGAAAGCAACGCGCAGTATTTAATTGAACTGCGTAAGCTAGCAAAATACTGTCAGTTTGGGGAAAGACTGACAGAGGCACTGAGAGACAAATTCGTGTGTGGTTTGTCGAAAGAAGGAACACAAAAGCGGCTGCTTGAAGAGAATGATCTTACACTTGATAAGGCTGTCACTATTGCAGCATCGCACAAAGCCGCAGCGAGAGGCACTGTGGAAATGCAGCTGAAGGCAGCGGCACTCAGCGTAGATCAAATGGCTTTGGGTACAGCGAAATGTTATCGTTGTGGAAAGACAACACACGATCAGAACCAATGCTGGTTTAAAAATCAGGAATGTAGAAAATGTGGCAAGCTTGGTCACATAGCTAAAGTATGCCGGTCAGGAAAGAAGACCAGCAACAAAAAGTCACCGCAGGAAAAGTGCAGAAAGGTACATAAGGTGGCTGAGAAGAGTTCGGATGAACAGAATTCGGATTCAGACTCCAACAGCAAGGAACTGGGTAGTCTGAGAATTCACAATGTGAGTAAGGAAGCTGACCTACAAACTATCTGGGTCACACTTCAGATAGCAGGAGTCCAAGTGAAGATGGAATTGGACACCGGATCGGCGTTGACGGTCATGAATAAGCAAGATTACAAAAGGTTATTCACACATATTCCCCTACGGGATACGGAGATAGTATTGCAGACATACACGGGGCAAAGCGTATACCCCATCGGAAAGATAAAAGTCAAGGTGGTACACAAGGGCAAAGAACACCAAGGAATGGACTTATATGTACTACCTGAGGGAGGTCCACCACTTCTGGGATGGGAGTGGATCAGGAAAATAAATATGGACTGGCACTCCCTAAAAGCAATAACGGTAGATTCCGGAATATTGGATGATGCTAAAGAGGTGTTCGAACAGGGACTGGGAACACTGAGAGGAATTACGGCAAAAATCAAGATTGCAGAACATGCAAACCCAAAATTTTTCAAAGCCAGACCAGTACCTTATGCGATACGACCTGCTGTGGAAGCTGAGCTGGAAGGGCTAGAACATTCAGGAGTACTGTCTAAGGTGGACTGGAGTGAGTGGGCCACGCCCATTGTTCCTGTCATGAAGCGTTCATTGAGTAACAAGCCAGGGGAACCGGGGAAGGTCCGCATCTGTGGAGACTTCAAGATCACGGTTAATCCGGTGCTTCACACGGTGCAATATCCGCTTCCGCAGATTGAGGATATCTTTGCTTCATTGTCTGGTGGGAAACACTTCACCAAGATAGACCTGGCGCAAGCGTACTTACAGATGGAAGTTGAGGAAGAGTCGCGCCAGTATCTCACAATCAACACGCACAGAGGCTTGTATCGATATAATAGACTGGTTTTTGGAGTGGCTTCGGCTCCAGCAATTTGGCAGAGGGCCATGGAGCAGGTATTACAGGGAATTCCAAGCACTCAATGTTACTTGGACGATATCCTGATTACAGGAGATGACGATGAGGAACACCTTGCAAATTTGAAACTGGTGCTCACCAGATTGAAGGAATATGGACTTCGAGTTAATCGCCAGAAATGTGAGTTCTTTCAGAAACGGATCTCGTACTGTGGTCATGTCATTGACCAGGAGGGGCTGCACAAGTCACCTGACAAGATCGAAGCTGTTGTGAAGGCTCCCGCTCCGGAAAATGTATCCCAGTTGAGGTCGTTCCTAGGGTTGATTAACTATTACCATAAGTTTCTGCCAAATCTATCCACGGTGCTGCACCCGCTGAACGCTCTTTTGCAGAAGGAAGTACCATGGAAGTGGAGCGAGGACTGTAAGAAGGCCTTTCGCAAAAGCAAGGCATTGATCACCTCAGAGGAAGTGTTGGCTCACTTCAACCCAACGCTACCTATTCGTTTAGCTTGTGATGCTTCTCCTTATGGTATTGGAGCAGTACTCTCACACAAGTTGCCAAATGGCTTGGAAAGGCCAGTCGCATTTGCATCCAGATCATTGACCTCCGCTGAGCGCAACTATGCTCAGATAGATAGGGAGGCTCTCAGCCTTGTGTGGGGAGTAAAGAAGTTTAATCATTACCTGCAGGGCCAGAAGTTTACACTGCTGACAGACCACCAGCCGTTGGTATCCATTTTTAACCCTAAGAAGGGTGTTTCGGTGATGACAGCACAGAGGCTCCAGAGATGGTCCCTTTTCCTAGGGGCACATCAATATCAGATTGAATTCAAAGGTACAAAGCAGCATGGTAATGCTGATGGGCTGTCGCGCCTGCCACTACCTACTGAGGAGGAGGCACCGACGGTTGACCCGGTGGAGTTATTTCACTCGACCATCATCGAATGTTTACCTGTCACCAATGCAAATATTGAAAGGGAGACGAGGAATGACCTGACACTGTCCCGGGTCTACGAATTGACAGTAAAGGGATGGCCAGCCCATGGTGATCCACTGTTACCGGCATTCTCAGCAAGACGAGAACAGCTGTCCATCTGTCAGGGAACATTGATGTATGGAACAAGGGTGATTATCCCTCCTAAGTTAAGAGAGAGAGTTCTAAAAGAACTACATGAAGGTCATCTGGGGGGAGTCAAGATGAAAAGCCTTGCTAGGGCTTATGTGTGGTATCCGGGTATCGACCAACAGATAGAGGATCTGACGAAAAGCTTCTCAGGGTGCCAAAAAGTCCAAAATGCACCTCCAATTACACCGCTGCATCCATGGGAATAGCCTTCAACCCCATGGCAACGTGTACATATTGAATTTGCTGGTCCACTCATGGACTCCATGTTTTTAATTGCGGTGGACGCACATTCTAAATGGCCAGAAGTGATTAAAATGACTACCACTACCTCGGAGAAGACGATCGCGGTGCTAAGAACGATATTTGCAAGAAATGGATTGCCAGAGCAAATATGTTCAGACAACGGACCACAGTTCGTGTCAGAGGAATTCCAGAAATTCCTGAAGAAGAATGGGGTGAAACATTATACCTCTGCCCCATATCATCCAGCTACGAATGGGCTGGCCGAGAGGTTTGTACAGACGTTCAAAAAGGCAATAAAGGCCATGAGCGAAGATCAGATTCCACTGCAACACAAGGTGGACAATTTCCTACTGGCATATCGAAACGCCACCCATGCAACAACAAACCAAAGTCCTGCCATGATGTTCTATAACAGGAGGTTGCGGTCCAGGTTGGACTTGTTAAAACCAAATGTGCGGAGGGAAGTCGAAAACAAACAGTTCCAGCATATCAATAACAAGCCCACTCGGAGTTTTGAAATAGGACAACCGGTGTTAGCCAGGGACTATAAAAACGAAAAATGGCAATCTGGAACAATTCGGGCCAGACAAGGACCCCTGATGTACACGGTAGATGTTGGTGAAAACGTAATGCGATGCTGATCGAGAACAAGGGTCGAGCCCATGGTTACGACAGAGACAACCGTGGAGGAAGTTAGTGAACCTGAAGCATCCACCTCAGAAGTGAATATACCTGATGATGATGTCCTATCCATAGGGGATCAACTAGATGAGTCACCCCAGCAACGAGAACCAGAGACCCCTGAAAGGCGTTATCCGTCTCGGATCAGGAGGCCTCCTCAGAGACTGAATCTGTGAACTGTTTTTACATGAAGTTGTGTATATATGTTATTATGTTATGTTAAATGGGGAATATATACTGTTAAGCTAAAAAGGGAGGATTGTGGTGTATGTAACCGTTCCACCTTTAAGAGAACTATTTTAAGAGATGCACTACTTTATCTTGGCTGCTGTATACTGTAATACCGGTGGTGACCACACCGGTATATAAGTGCTGTGTAATGATTTATTGGGCAGTTCAGCCTGACCTTCGACTAGTAAAGACCTGTTGAATTTATTCTTGTGGTCTGTGTGCAGTGATTCTTATTAACAATAACTAGAACACACAGACTTAACAGTGAACATAACCTGGCGATTGAAAAAGGTAGACACAGGCAGACCCAGCTACCAAGAGAGGACAGGATATGCTCTCACTGCAGTCAGGGAGTGGTGGAGACAGAGATGCACTTCCTCACAGCTTGTAGAAAATATCAGGGCATAAGGGAGAATTTCTACCCCAAATTCACAAAAATATGCCCGGAATTCAGAAATTTGAATGACGACCAAAAACTCCCATACCTACTAGGGGAAGAGAGAAATTGTGTAACACTAGCGGCACACTATGTTACAGCTTGCCATAAACAGAGAGACAACCACTAAATATAAGAAAAGAGTATATATAAATTATATGAAAGTATATTTATACACTCAGGGATATATCTGTTTATACACTGTATGGATAGATCTGTATTTTTGTGAACAAACATGAATGTTTTTCGATGCTTTGGCAACATAAGATGTAACTTGTCATGCCAATAAAGCGATTTGAATTGAATTGAATTGAATTGAATTGACTGACCAGGGATGGGACGCTATTGTTAAATAGACAAGAGATTCGCATTTATATAGCGCCTTTCACATCCTCGGGACATCCCAAAGCTCTTCACAGCCAATCATGTACTTTTTGAAGTGTGGTCGCTATTGTAATGTAGGTAACACAGCAGCCAATTTGCACACAGCAAGCTCACACAAACAGCGATGTGATGGGAACACCACCACCTCCAAGTTCCCCTCCAAGTCACACCATCCTGACTTGGAGATACATCGGCCGATCCTTCATCATAACCTGGTCAAAATCCTGGAACTCCCTCCCTAACAGCACTGTGGGAGTACTTTCACCACACAGACTGCAGCGGTTCAAGAAAGCGGCTTACCACCACCTTCTGAAGGACAACTAGGGATGGGCAATAAATGCCAGCCTTGCCAGCGACGCCCACATCCCGTGAATGGATTAAAAATAAGACCAGACCATCTGTTTTTAGTGATTATTGGTTGAGGGGTAAATATTAACCCAGGACACCTGGGATAACTTCCCCTGCTCTTGTTCCAATAGAGGCTGCAGATGTCTTTTACGTCCACCTGAGAGGGCAGATGGGGCCTCGGTTTAATGTCTCATCCGAAAGACGGCAACTCCGACAGTGCGGTGCTCCCTCAGTACTGCCCCACCGACAGTGCGGCGCTCCCTCAGTACTGCCCCTCCAACAGTGCGGCGCTCCCTCAGTACTGCCCCTCCGACAATGCGGCGCTCCCTCAGTACCGCCCCTCTGACACTGTGGCACTCCCTCAGTACTGCCCCTCCGACAGTGCAGCGCTCCCTCAGTACTGCCCCTCCGACAATGTAGCGTTCCCTCAGTGCTGCCCCTCCGGCAGTGCAGCGCTCCCTCAGTACTGCCCCTCCGCCAGTGCGGCGCTCCCTCAGTACTGACCTCCGACAGTGCAGCGCTCCATCAGTGCTGCCCCTCCGAGAGTGCAGCGCTCCCTCAGTGCTGCTCCTCATTTACTCGATCAAAACCTCTCATGATTTTGAACGCCGCTCTTTACAAGAATGGTTCCAGGGATGAGGGACTTCAGTACTGAGGGAGCGCCACACTGTCGGAGGGGCAGTACTGAGGGAGCGCCGCACTATCAGAGGGGCAGTACTGAGTGAGTGCCGCACTGTCGGAGGGGCAGTACTGAGGGAGTGCTGCACTGTTGGAGGGGCAGTACTGAGGGAGCGCCGCACTGTCGGAGGGGCAGTACTGAGGGAGCGCTGCACTGTTGGAGGGGCAGTACAGAGGGAGCGCCGCACTGTTGGAGGGGCAGTACTGAGGGAGCGCCGCACTGTCAGAGGGGCAGTACTGAGGGAGCACCGCACTGTCTGAGGGGCAGTACTGAGGGAGCGCCGCACTGTTGGAGGGGCAGTACTGAGGGAGCGCCGCACTGTCGGAGGTGCCGTCTTTCGGATGAGACTTTAAACCGTGGCCCCATCTGCCCTCTCAGGTGGATGTAAAAGATTCTGCAGCCTCTATTGGTACAAGAGCAGGGGAAGTTATCCCAGGTGTCCTGGGTTAATATTTACCCCTCAACCAATAATCACTAAAAACAGATGGTCTGTGTAGTGTATGTACCATTAAGGGGAGAACTACTTTTTACAGCTTCTGTATACTGTCGTACCGGCAGTGACCACACCTGTATATAAACCCTGAGTAGGGATCTGTACATTTAGTTTTAGAGTAACCCTCATCCAGTAAACACCTGTTGATTGTTCCCTGCAGTCTCTGGTCTCATTATTGAAGGAAATACAACATCAAGATACACGGATCTAACAGTGGCGACGAGGCAATTCAAACCTACCTGCAACTCTGCATCACCTCCCAGGGATTCGCTCCTGGAGAACAGTGAAAGAAGAAGGCCGAGTCCAGAAGCACGGGCGTCGACCATCCAGCAGAGATTTGAGCATCGCAGGGGAGGCTGTTGAGAGCTGGGCTTGGTTCTCCAGTCACGGTGGTCCAGCTAAACGGGCTGGCAGCAGGTACGGCACAGACCCTTCCTGGACAGCGGCGGCTAGAGCCGACCGACGGCACAGAAAAGGCCGAGCAGCATCGACGGGAGAAGAGAGAGGGTAGAGCGCACAGGGCGCAGCCTGCAGTGTATGTACCTTGAAGAAGGAACTATATTCTGCAGCCCCTGTATACTGCAGTACCAGTAGTGACCACCCCTGTATATAAGCCTGTGCAGTAACTTTATATAGTAGTTCCAGTTTTGTCTCCATTCAGTAAACACCTGTTATAACCAACTTCTGCAGTCCGTGTCTCAATTACACACGGACATTACATTGGCGACGAACAGATCCGAACTTACCTACAGTTCTGCACCACCTCACGGGGATCCATCCCTGAAGCGAAGTTATTAGAGGTCGAAGCCAGAAGGAAGAAATCCAAAAAGAAAAAAAAACAAACAGAAGAAACGGGCATCGACTGTGGGCAACTGCCCTCTGATTCATCGAATTCGAAGATTTGCAGGAGAGGCTGTCGAGAGCTGAGCTTGGTTATCCAGTCCATGGTGTTCCAGCTAATCGGGCTGGTGGCAGGTTGTACACTGATCCTTCCTGGGCTGCGGCGGGCTCGAGTTCGATCGGGTGGCTTTTCAACGGGGCCGAGCAGCGTTGTCGGGAAGAGGAGAGAGAGAGAGAGGGTGGAGCACACAGGGCGCAGCCGGTGCTACGAAGCCGGGCAGCGTACAGACCCGAGAAGAGGGAGGGAAGTGTCCCATAGGGTCTGCTCTGACGACGGGAACAGTAATTAAAGTAAAAGAAAAAGAAATTAGAAGCGCAGAAAGCCGTGAGGAGCTGCAGTTTGCCACGGGGACCGCAGAGAGCGGCGTTGGCAGCAGCACGGGGGGAAGCGCGCGAAGACCATAGGGCGTCGCCATCAAGGCATAAAAACGCCAGCAACAGCGCTGGCAGCAGCGGAAAAGGCAAAGCGCGGGAGGCGCCATTTTGTTCAATCGGGGAAGAAGGCAAAGCGCGGGAGGCGCCATCTTAGATCTCCAAGATGCCAAAGACTGGCAATATCACTGCCTTCAATAATGCAATAGAAGACTGGACCACGTATGTGGAAAGAGTCGAAGTATATTGCAAGGCAAATGAAGTAGCCGATGAGAAAAAGGCATCGGTACTACTAAACTTAATGGGCGCAAGAACGAACGGCCTATTGCGGAACCTGATCACTCCAGTCAAACCGATGGCGAAGAGTTTTAATGAAATTGTTGATATCCTACAGGAACACCTAAATCCTACACCGCCGCTGATAGCAGAAAGATTTAAATTCCACAAGAGAAATCAGCATAAAGATGAGAGCAATGCTGATTACTTTACGGAACTACGCAAGCTATCAAAGCACTGCCAGTTCGGAGCAGGACTGGCAGATACCCTATGGGACAAATTTGTCTGTGGACTCCTGAGTGAAGGAACCCAGAAGAGGTTACTCTCAGAGAAAGAGCTGACGCTAGATAAGGCTTTCAGCGTGGCAGTATCGTACGAAGCAGCAGCAAGGGGAGCTGCGGAAATACAGCAAAAGCCACAGGAATACGGCACCCATGAAATGACACGGGGATTTGAAAAATGTTATCGCTGCGGCAGAACAACCCATGACCAGAAGGACTGCTGGTCCAAGGACAAAACATGCAGGCAATGTGGAAAGATGGGACACATTGCACGAGTTTGCAGGTCCGGGAAGAAGACTAACGACAACAAAAAGACTGCTAAGGAACAGTACAGGAAAGTACAAAAGATGACGGACAGTAGTTCCGAAGACCAGAAGAGCGATAGTGAATCTGGGAACAAGAGACTAAGCTGTCTCAATCTACACAACGTAACCGCAAAAGAGGATCACCGAACCATTTGGGTCACCCTCACGATAGCAGGGTCCCAAGTCAAAATGGAATTGGATACAGGATCAGCCCTGACCGTCATGAATCGACAAGACTATGAGCGGCTATTCTCACACATACCCTTGAAAGACACATCCATTGTCTTGAAGACATATACGGGGCAGAAAGTATACCCCAGAGGGAAAATAAGGGTGCCTGTCGAATACAACAGCAAGGAAATACAGAAATTGTATCTGTACATACTGCAAGATGGTGGACCACCGTAATTGGGACGGGAATGGATCAGAAAGATAAGTTTAGACTGGCACTCCATTCAGGCACTGACTGTGGCTGGTAAAAAGGATGACGACGTCACACCTGGATGATTGTCAAAAAATCTTAGCTAACGCTAAAGAGGTATTTCAACAAGGACTGGGAACTCTTAAAGGCGTAACCGCCTCGATAAAAATAGAAGAGAATGCAATTCCCAGGTTTTTCAAAGCAAGACCGATACCGTACGCAATTCGCCCAGCCGTCGAGGCAGAGCTGGAGAATCTGAAGAATGCAGGCGTGTTATCTAAGGTAGACTGGAGCGAGTGGGCGACACCCATCGTTCCTGTCATGAAGAAAACGTTAAACAATAAGTCTGAGGAGCCAAGGAAGGTTCGCATCTGTGGGGACTTCAAGGTGACTGTGAACCCAGTCCTTCACACAGTGCAGTATCCTCTTCCGAGTATAGAAGATATTTTCGCCTCACTATCTGGAGGGAAACGTTTTACAAAAATTGACCTAGCGCAAGCATATTTGCAGATGGAGGTTGAAGAATCCTCTAGGAAGTATCTCACGATAAACACTCACAAATGTCTTTACCAGTATAATCGACTGGTATTCGGAGTAGCATCAGCTCCGGCTATATGGCAAAGAGCGATGGAACAAGCCCTGCAAGGGATTCCGGGGACTCAGTGTTACTTAGACGACATCCTAGTGACAGGTGAAAATGACAGTGAACACCTTGCCAACCTAGAGCAGGTGCTCACTAGACTAAGAGAACATGGGCTACGAGCCAATCGCCCCAACTGCGAGTTTTTTAAGAAACAAATATCGTATTGTGGCCACATGATTGATGAAGAGGGGTTACATTCAAGATTCAAGATTCAAGATTCTTTATTTGCCATATGTAACTAGTACAATGGAATGCTTACTCCCCAATCACTCCCACAATAAAGCTGTGGGAGCTCACAGAGACACGTCAGCTATTTCTACAGCGCCGTGTTCAGAAAGTCAATTCTTTGGCATCCAGTGGCAGTGGGAGCACGATGTCCCTCAGCCACTCCGTCCTCCCCACTGTTGCCGGCTTGGCTCCACGTTCGGTTGCCTGCTTCTCCCGCTCACCCTCTGGCCACCATTCCCGCCTCCCCTCCTCCCACTCGGACTGCGAGTCGTCGAGTTTGCTGCTGCGTCCCGATGCGCTGCGCTCCTCCGCCCGACTCACCGAACACATCCTCCGGTCACCGCGGCCTCCACCTCACCATCGCCGGCTCCACGGTCCGACGGCCCAGGCCTGCTTCTCCCGCTTCCAGTCTAGCCTCTGGCCGCCATGCTCAGCTCCCCTCCTCCCAGTCGGAATCCCTTCCCGCTGAGGAGCGGCTGGCCGACGTGCCCTAGCGGGTCGACGTGGCTGCTGCTGCTTGCTGCGCTGTGCTGCCTCCGCCCGACTCGCCGAACACCTCGCTCCGGTTCTGGGAGCGAGCGGTGAGAGCGGGCCCTGACATAAGTCCCCTGACAAAATTGAAGCGGTAGTTAGGGCTCCAGCGCCTGAAAATGTGTCGCAACTGAGGTCATTCCTCGGATTGGTGAATTACTACCATAAGTTTTTGCCGAATTTGTCCACAATTCTGCACCCACTTAACGCCCTGCTACAAACTGGAGTAGCATGGAAATGGAGCGATGAATGTAAGCGGGCCTTTCAGAAGTGTAAAGGCCTGATCACTTCAAGAGAAGTATTGGCTCACTACAACCCATCACTACCGATAAGACTGGCGTGTGATGCGTCTCCCTACGGCGTTGGAGCGGTACTGTCACACAGATCCCTTGATGGTTCAGAGAGGCCGATAGCTTTTGCGTCATGCTCTTTAACTGCAGCCGAGCGTAACTACACCCAGATTGACAGAGAGGCCCTCAGCCTGGTGTGGGGGGTGAAGAAGTTCCATCACTACCTGCACGGACAGAAATTTACTCTACTAACTGATCATCAACCTCTTGTCTCCATTTTCAACCCTAAGAAGGGCGTCCCGATAATGACAGCACAACGGCTACAGAGGTGGTCCCTTTTCCTAGGGGCACACCAATATGACATCGAGTACAAAGGAACTAAACAGCATGGGAATGCTGATGGATTGTCGCGCCTACCGTTGCCGATGGTGGAAGAAGCACCTGCAGTGGATCCTGTGGAGATATTCCACTCGACCATAGTCGAATGTCTACCTGTGACGAATGCAAACATAGAAAAGGAAACATGAAATGACCCGACACTCTCCAGGGTCTATGATTTAACGGTGAAGGGATGGCCAGCACATGGCGAACCACTGTTGCCAGCATTCTTGCCGAGAAGAGAACAGCTGTCAGTGTGCCGAGGAACCTTGATGTGTGGATCCAGAGTAGTAATTCCACCCAAATTGAAGTATAGAGTGCTCAATGAGCTTCATGAGGGTCATCTGGGAGGGGTAAAAATGAAGAACTTAGCCAGAGCGTTTGTGTGGTGGCTGGGAATCGATAGAGAAATCGAAGAGATGACCAAGAGCTGTACAGGATGCCAGAAGGTCCAAAACGCCCCACCACAAGCCCCTCTACATCCATGGGAGAGGCCCTCAGCTCTATGGCAAAGGGTACACATTGATTTTGCTGGTCCATTTATGGACTCAATGTTTTTAATTGCGGTGGATGCACATTCAAAGTGGCCAGAGGTAATAAAAATGTCCTCAACCACCACAGAAAAAACTATCACAGTCTTACGAACCATATTCGCCAGAAATGGGCTGCCTGAACAGATTTGCTCCGACAATGGACCACAGTTTGTGTCTGGAGAGTTCCGGAGGTTCTTAAAGAACAATGGTGTTAAGCATTACACATCCGCCCCATATCATCCAGCCACCAATGGATTGGCTGAGAGGTTCGTTCAAACATTCAAGAAGGCTATCAAGGCAATGTATAATGAAGACATACCCCTACAACACAAGGTGGATAACTTCTTGTTTGCCTACCGGAATGCGACACATGCGGTTACCAACCAAACTCCAGCCATGATGTTCTTCAATCGAAGACTAAGATGCCACTTGGATTTGGTTAAGCCAAACATCAGAAGAGATGTGGAGAACAGACAGTTTCAGAATATGAATGAAAGGCCAACCAGGAGTTTCAAGATAGGTCAACCAGTTTTGGCCCGGGACTACCGCACAGAGAAATGGCAGCCAGGAATGATCTGCACATGGCAAGGACCTCTAATGTATACCGTGGACGTTGGAGAGAGCATTGTAAGACGCCATGCTGACCAGATTCTAGAGTCACTGGAAAACGTCAAATCTACACCACGATCCTATACACCTGGTGATGAAACCGAAGCACCAATTGCATCTACCTCAGAATTGGTGATATTGGAAGCAGACGAACCAAACAACGACGTGGATTCCGAATCAACTTTGCCAGAAGAACCTGATATCCCAAAGAGGCGTTATCCGGACAGAATCAGGAAGCCTCCTCAAAGACTGAATTTATAATTGATTAACTTCAGCTAATGTATGTAGCAACTGTAATTGTAAATATGTTATTTAATTATTAATCGAATGTTATGTACTGTTTAGCTAAAAGGGGAGGAATTGTAGTGTATGTGCCTTGAAGAAGGAACTATATTCTGCAGCCCCTGTATACTGCAGTACCAGTAGTGACCACCCCTGTATATAAGCCTGTGTAGTAACTTTGTATAGTAGTTCCAGTTTTGTCTCCATTCAGTAAACACCTGTTATAACCAACTTCTGCAGTCCGTGTCTCAATTGCACACGGACATTACACAGCCGGTGTTCAGGACTGAGCAGCGTCGATGGGAGAAGAGAGAGGGTAGAGCGCACAGAGCGCAGCCGGTGTTCAAGGGCCGAGCAGTGGCAAAGAGGCAGAGAGGTGCGCAGGAAAACGCGCAGAGCGCAGCCGGTGTTCAAGGGCCGAGCCGCAGCGGAGAAGATGGGAGAGCGCGGGAGACGCCATTAAGAAGGGAGTGCGTGGGAGACGCCATTTTGAGCTGCAGCGGAGAAGAAGGGAGAGCGCGGGAGATGCCATTTTCAGCCGCAGCGGAGAAGAAGGGAGAGCGCGGGAGATGCCATTTTGAGCTAGTCTAACCACACCCAAAAATGCCGAAGAGTGGCAGTATCACAGCATTCGACAATGAAGTCGAAGATTGGACGACATATGTCGAACGCATTGAAGTATACTGCAAGGCGAATGAAGTGCCAGATGACAAGAAAGCGCTGGTATTGTTGAATTCAATGGGTGCAAAAACGTATGGCTTACTACGAAACCTAGTAACCCCAGAGAAACCAGCGGAAAAGAATTTTGAAAACATAGTGTCAATCCTATGGGACCACTTAAACCCCACACTGCTGCTGATAGCAGAAAGATTTAAGTTTCACAAAAGGAACCAGCATAAAGATGAAAGTAATGCTGAGTATTTAACGGAACTGCGCAAGCTATCGAAACACTGCCAGTTTGGAACGGGACTAGCAGATACTTTAAGGGACAAGTTCGTGTGTGGGCTTCAAAGTGAAGGAACCCAGAAACGGCTTCTATCAGAAAAGGATCTTACGCTGGACAAGGCTTTCAGCATGGCAGTATCACACGAAGCAGCAGCACGGGATGCGGCTGAGATACAACGGAGACCGCAAGAATATGGCACAAATGAAATGGCATACGGAACAGTGAAGTGCTATCGCTGCGGCACAACAACACACAACCATAAGGATTGCTGGTTCAAGGACCAAGTGTGCAGACAGTGTGGAAAAGTAGGACACATAGCAAGAGTCTGCAGGTCGGAAAAGAAAACCAGCAGCAAGAAATCTCCACAGGAGAAGTACAAGAAAGTACATAAGGCGACGGAGAGTAGTTCAGACGAACAGAAAAGGGATACAGACTCTGGAAGCAAGGAGCTGGGTTGTCTGAAACTACATAATGTGATCAAAGCGGAGGATCACCAAACTATCTGGGTCACGCTCAAGATAGCCGGAGTCCAAGTGAAAATGGAATTGGACACAGGATCAGCCCTAACAGTCATAAACCGAAGGGACTACAAGCGGCTATTCTCACATATACCCTTCAGTAATGAA
Organism: Somniosus microcephalus; assembly: GCF_052327205.1. Classification (NCBI taxonomy): domain Eukaryota; kingdom Metazoa; phylum Chordata; class Chondrichthyes; order Squaliformes; family Somniosidae; genus Somniosus; species Somniosus microcephalus. The sequence goes on from NC_140998.1 coordinate 186,289,203, forward strand.
GAGGTCATTGAGCAATACGCCTGGGGAACCAAAGAAGGTTCGCATCTGTGGGGACTTTAAGGTGACAGTGAACCCAGTCCTTCACACGGTACAATATCCGCTTCCGCGGATTGAAGATATTTTCGCGCCGCTATCTGGAGGGAAACGCTCCACTAAGATTGATCTGGCCCAGTCGTACCTGCAAATGAAGGTAGAATAAGCCTCAAAACAGTACCTCACGATCAACACTCATAAAGGTCTCTACCAATACAACCGTCTGGTGTTCGGGGTAGCATCAGCTCCGGCTATTTGGCAAAGGGCAATGGATCAAGTCCTGCAAGGGATTCCAGGGACCCAGTGTTATTTGGATGATATCCTGGTCACGGGCGAAAATGACAGTGATCACCTCGCCAACCTGGAGCAGGTGCTCACTAGGTTGAAGGAATATGGGCTCCAAGCTAATCGCCACAAACGCGAGTTTTTCCAGAAGCAGATCTCGTATTGTGGCCACGTTATTGATGAAGAGGGGTTACATAAGTCCCCTGAAAAGACTGAGGCAGTAGTCAAGGCTCCAGCACCGGAAAATGTGTCACAACTGAGGTCGTTCCTCGGGCTGGTGAACTACTACCATAAGTTCTTGCCAAATTTGTCTACCGTACTACACCCACTGAACACCCTACTGCAAATGGGGGTACCATGGAAGTGGAATGATGAATGTAAACGAGCTTTCCAGAAGAGCAAAGAATTGATCACATCAAAAGAGGTTTTGGCGCATTTCAACCCAGCACTACCAATTCGGTTGGCGTGTGATGCATCACCCTATGGCATTGGAGCGGTGCTGTCGCACAAATTCTCGGCGGGCTCAGAGAGGCCAATAGCCTTTGCGTCACGATCACTAACCTCAGCCGAGCGTAACTACGCCCAGATTGACAGGGAGGCCCTCAGCCTAGTGTGGGGAGTGAAAAAGTTCAACCACTATCTGCACGGGCAGAAGTTCACCTTGCTGACTGACCACCAACCACTTGTCTCCATCTTTAATCCAAAGAAGGGCGTTCCGGTGATGACTGCGCAATGGCTACAAAGATGGTCCCTTTTTCTAGGGGCAAACCAATATGAAATCGAGTATAAGGGCACGAAACAGCATGGAAACACTGATGGGCTATCACGCCTGCCACTGCCTACTGCGGAGGAAGCACCAGCAGTGGACCCTGTCGAAATATTTCATTCGACTATAATTGAACGCTTGCCTGTAACTAACACTGATATAGAGAAGGAGATCCGAAATGACCCGACACTGTCTCGGGTATATGATTTGATGGTGAAGGGATGGCCAGCACATGGCGACTCACTGTTGCCAGCATTCTCATCCAGAAGAGAACAGCTGTCAGTATGCCAAGGGACCTTGATGTGTGGATCCCGAGTGGTAATTCCACCCAAGTTAAGGGAGAGAGTGCTCAATGAGCTTCACGAAGGCCATCTGGGAGGGGTGAAAATGAAAAGCCTTGCTAGGGCTTATGTGTGGTGGCCGGGGATCGATCAGCAAATCGAGGACCTGACAAAGAGCTGCTCAGGATGCCAGAAGGTCCAAAATGCACCACCACATGCCCCTCTACACCCATGGGAGTGGCCCTCATCTCCTTGGCAATGGGTGCATATTGATTTTGCTGGTCCATTCATGGACTCAATGGTTTAATAGCCGTGGATGCGCACTCGAAATGGCCTGAGGTGATCAAAATGTCCTCCACCACCACGGAGAAAACTATTGCAGTCCTACGGACCATTTTTGCCCGGAACGGCTTGCCAGAGCAGATTTGCTCTGATAACGGACCACAGTTTGTGTCCGAAGAGTTTCGAAGATTTATGAAAAGGAATGGGGTAAAGCATTACACATCTGCCCCGTATCATCCAGCCACAAATGGATTGGCTGAGAGGTTCGTACAAACCTTTAAGAAAGCAGTAAGGGCCATGTGCGATGACGACATTCCACTGCAGCACAATGTGGACAATTTCCTGTTAGCCTACAGAAATGCGACACATGCAGTCACCAACCAGACCCTGGCCATGATGTTCTTTAACCGAAGGTTGAGATCTCGTCTGGATTTGCTCAGACCAAATGTACGAAGAGATGTTGAGAATAAGCAATTCCAGCACATCAATCAGAAGCCAACAAGGAGCTTCAATGTAGGGCAAGCAGTCTTGGCCCGCGACTACCGAACAGAGAAATGGCAACCAGGAACGATATGCACACGGCAGGGGCCACTGAAGTACACAGTGGATGTTGGGGAGAACATTGTGAGACGCCATGTTGACCAGATCCTAGAGTCACAGGAACGAGTCAACCCCATGTCTCGCCCATACGTACCTGGTGATGAACCCGACATACCGGTAGCATGTACCCCAGAAACAGTAGCATCGGAAGCTGATGAACCAACCGACGACAGGGAGCCAGAATCGCCTCAGCACCAAGAGCAAGACACTCAGGAAAGGTGCTATCCAGAAAGGATCAGGAAGCCTCCCCAAAGACTGAATTTATAAATAGACTATTTTCAGTTAATGTTGCATGTTAAAAGTGTTAATTGTAATTAGTTGATATTTAATTGTTAAATGAATGTTATGGTACTATTAATCTAACAGGGGAGGAATTGTAGTGTATGTACCTTTAAGGGGAGAACTACTTTTTACAGCTCCTGTATACTGTAGTACCGGCAGTGACCACACCTGTATATAAACCCTGAGTAGGGATCTGTATAGTTAGTTTTATAGTAACCCTCATCCAGTAAACACCTGTTGATTGTTCCCTGCAGTCTCTGGTCTCATTATTGAAGGAAATACAACATCAAGATCTAACAGTCTGGTCTTATTTTTAATCCATTCATGGGATGTGGCCATCGCTGGCAAGGCCAGCATTTATTGCCCATCCCTAGTTGTCCTTCAGAAGGTGGTGCTGAGCCACCTTCTTGAACCGCTGCAGTCCGTGTGGTGAAGGTGCTCCCACAGTGCTGTTCGGGAGGGAGTTCCAGGATTTTGACCCAGTGACGATGCAGGAACGGCGATATATCTCCAAGTCAGGATGGTGTGTCTTGGAGGGGAACTTGGAGGTGGTGGTGTTCCCATCACATCGCTGTTTGTGGGAGCTTGCTGTACGTAAATTGGTTGCTGTGTTACCCACATTGCCACAGTGAATACACTTCAAAAAGTACATCATTGGCTGTGAAGAGCTTTGGGACCTCCCGAGGATGTGAAAGGCGCGATATAAATGTGAATCTCTTTCTTGTCTATGTAACAATAGCGTCCCATCCCTGGTCAGTCCCTGGACACTCCTGCAGGGATTCTCCAGGACACTCCTGCACTGGGCCCTGGGTGCATTCTGCTCCGGGACCCGGTTCCTTTGTCTGCATGCGATGCTTCGATCAGACACAGGACGAGATTCCTCATTTCATCCCTTTTGATATCCTTTAGGTGACTACTTTTGAAAATCCAAATTAAAAACCAGCATTTGGAGGTCAGTGTTCAGTATTTTAGCTACACCTCCAGGAGATCCTGCCTCCTGAATTTGGGAATTCGAGCTGCTCCAAATGATCATTCCGGATGTGGCTGGTCATTCGGCCCATCTTAATGCTCCCATCCAGAACAGCCCATCGCTGCCTCCAATTGTTCCTTAACCCATTCCAGGATTGTGCCTCGTGCCCCAGTCCTCTATCTGCCAGTCCATTCCAAGTGTTGGTCACTCCCTCTGTGTGAAGTAAACCTTCATGATAACAGCCCGAGTTACCTTTAACTAGTTTGAAGCCGTGTCTCCTTGTCCAAATCGCACAGATTCATTTGAAGTAACATTCCAGATATTCATCGCTCTCTATTGCACTGCAGCAACTCGCCAAGGCCTCTTCGGCAGCACCTCCCAAACCTGCCACCTCTACCGCCCAGAAGGACAAGGGCAGCAGGCGCATGGGAACACCATCACCTCCAAGTTTCCCTCCAAGTCACACACCATCCTGACTTGGAGATACATCGGCCGATCCTCCATCGTCGATGGGTCAAAATCCTGGAACTGGCTCCCTAACAGCACTGTGGGAGCACCTTCACCACACGGACTGCAGCGGTTCAAGAAGGGGGTTTACCACCACCTTCTCAAGAGCAATTAGGGATGGGTAATGTAATGTATGTACCTTTAAGGGAGAGAACTACTTTTTACAGCTCCTGTATACTGTAGTACCGGCAGTGACCACACCTGTATATAAACCCTGAGTAGTGATCTGTATAGCTAGTTCTAGAGTAACCCTCATTCAGTAAACACCTGTTGTACCGTTTCTCCTGCAGTCTGTGTCTTATTATACACAGACACAACATTGGCGACGAGCAGATTTGAACCTACCTGCAACTCTGCATCACCTCCCAGGGATTCGCTCCTGGAGAACAGTGGAAGGAGGTCGAGTCCAGAAGCACGGGCGTCGACCACGGGCAACCGCCCAGTCATCCAGCGGAGATTTGAGCATCGCAGGGGAGGCTGTCGAGAGCCAGGCTTGGCTTTCCAGTCATGGTGGTCCAGCGAAACGGGCTGGCAACAGGTACTGCGCAGACCCTTCCTGGACAGCAGCGGCTAGAGCTGACCGAGCGGCACAGAAAAAGGTCGAGCAGCGTCGACGGGGGAGAGAGAGATGGCAGACCGCACAGGGCGCAGCCGGTGTTCAGGACCGAGCGGCGTCAACGGGGAGAGAGACGAGAGAGAGCAGAGCGCAGCCGGTGTTCAAGGGCCAAGCAGCGTCAACGGGGGAGAGAGGTGCGCAGGAAAACGCACAGAGCGCAGCCGGTGTTCAAGGGCCGAGCAGCGTCAATGGGGGAGAGAGGCGCGCAGGAAAACGCGAGGCGCTGCCATTGCCATGAGGACCGCAGAGAGCGGCATTGGCAGGAGCGCAGGAGCAGCGCACAAAACCCACAGGGCATCGCCATTTGCCACGAGGACCGCCGAGAGCGGCGTTGGCAGCAGCGCGGGAGACGCCATTTTAAGTCGCAGCGGGGAAGAAAGGAAAGTGCGGGAGACGCCATTTTAAGCCGCAGCGGGGAAGAAAGGAAAGCGCGGGAGACGCCATTTTAAGCCAGTCTACCCACACCCAAAAATGCCGAAGAGTGGCAGTATCACAGCGTTCGACAATGAAGTCGAAGATTGGACGACATATGTCGAACGCATAGAAGTATACTGCAAGGCGAATGAAGTGCCAGATGACAAGAAAGCGCTGGTATTGTTGAATTCAATGGGTGCAAAAACGTATGGCTTACTACGAAACCTAGTAACCCCAGAGAAGCCAGTAGAAAAGGATTTTGAAAATATAGTGTCAATCCTACAGGACCACTTAAACCCCACACCGCTGCTGATAGCAGAAAGATTTCAGTTTCACAAAAGGAACCAGCATAAAGATGAAAGTAATGCTGAGTATTTAACGGAACTGTGCAAGCTATCGAAACACTGCCAGCTTGGAAAGGGACTAGCAGATACTTTAAGGGACAAGTTTGTGTGTGAGCTTCAATGTGAAGGAACCCAGAAACAGCTTCTATGAGAAAAGGATCTTACGCTGGACAAGGCTTTCAGCATTGCAGTATCACACGAAGCAGCAGCACGGGGCGCTGCAGAGATACAACGGAGACTGCAAGAATATGGCACAAATGAAATGGCATACAGAACAGTGAAGTGCTATCGCTGCGGCACAACAACACACAACCATAAGGATTGCTGGTTCAAGGACCAAGTGTGCAGACAGTGTGGAAAAGTAGGACACATAGCAAGAGTCTGCAGGTCAGGAAAGAAAACCAGCAGCAAGAAATCTCCACAGGAGAAGTACAAGAAGGTACATAAGGTGACGGAGAGTAGTTCAGACGAACAGAAAAGTGATACAGACTCTGGAAGCAAGGAGCTGGGTTGTTTGAAACTACATAATGTGATCAAAACGGAGGATCACCAAACTATCTGGGTCACGCTAAAGATAGCAGGAGTCCAAGTGAAAATGGAATTGGACACATGATCAGCCCTAACAGTCATAAACCGAAGGGACTACAAGCGGCTATTCTCACATATACCCTTGAGAGGTACAAAGATTGTCTTGAAGACATACGCGGGGCAAAAAGTCTACCCCAAAGGAAAAATAAGGGTGAACGTTATATATAACGGCAAGGAAACACCAAAAATGGACCTATATTGCCAGATGGAGGACCACCACTACTAGGACATGAATGGATCTGGAAGATACAGCTAGATTGGCATTCCATACAAGCACTGACTGTAGATGCCAAAAAGGATGACGACGTCACACCTGGACGACTGTCAAAAATGCTAACTGGCGCACAAGAAGTGTTCCAGCAGGTACTCGGAACACTAAAAGGCATAACAGCGATGATCAAAATAGAGGAAAATGCAAGCCCAAAGTTTTTTAAGGCCACACCGGTACCTTATGCAATCCGTCCAGCCGTCGAAGCAGAGCTGGAAGGTTTGGAATGTTCAGGAGTACTGTCCAAAGTGGACTGGAGCGAGTGGGCTACACTCATCATTCCTGTAATGAAGAGGTCGTTGAGTAATACGCCTGGGAAACCAAAGAAGGTTCACATCTGTGGGGACTTTAAGGTAACAGTGAACCCAGTCCTTCACACTGTACAATATACGCTTCCGCGGATTGAAGATATTTTCGCCTCGCTATCTGGAGGGAAACGCTTCACTAAGATTCATCTGGCCCAGGCGTGCCTGCAAATGGAGGTAGAAGAAGCCTCGAAACAGTACCTCACGATCAACACTCATAAAGGTCTCTACCAATACAACCGGCTGGTGTTCAGGGTAGCATCAGCTCCGGCTATTTGGCAAAGGGCAATGGAACAAGTCCTGCAAGGGATTCCAGGGACCCAGTGTTATTTGGACGACGTCCTGGTCATGGGCGAAAATGACAGTGATCACCTCGCCAACCTGGAGCAGGTGCTCACTAGATAGAAGGAATATGGGCTCCGAGCTAATCGCCACAAATGCGAGTTTTTCCAGAAGCAGATCTCGTATTGTGGCCACGTTATTGATAAAGAGGGGTTACATAAGTCCCCTGAAAAGATTGAGGCAGTAGTCAAGGCTCCAGCACCGGAAAATATGTCACAACTGAGGTCGTCCCTCGGGCTGGTGACCTACTACCATAAGTTCTTGCCGAATTTGTCGACCGTACTACACCCACTGAACACCCTACTGCAAACGGGGGTACCACGGAGGTGGAGTGGCGAATGTAAACGAGCTTTCCAGAAGAGCAAAGCATTGATCAAATCAAAAGAGTTGTTGGCTCATTTCAACCCAGCACTACCAATTCGGTTGGCGTGTGATGCATCACCCTATGGCATTGGAGCGGTGCTGTCGCACAAATTCCCGGACGGCTCGGAGAGGCCAGTAGCCTTTGCTTCTCGGTCACTAACCTCAGCTGAGCGTAACTACGCCCAGATTGACAGGGAGGCCCTCAGCCTAGTGTGGGGAGTAAAAAAGTTCAATCACTATCTGCACGGGCAGAAGTTCACCTTGCTGACTGACCACCAACCACTTGTCTCCATCTTTAATCCAAAGAAGGGCGTTCCGGTGATGACTGCGCAATGGCTACAAAGATGGTCCCTTTTTCTAGGGGCGCACCAATATGAAATCGAGTATAAGGGCACGAAACAGCATGGAAACGCTGATGGGCTATCACGCCTGCCACTGCCTACTGCGGAGGAAGCACCAGCAGTGGATCCTGTCGAAATATTTCATTTGACTATAATTGAATGCTTGCCAGTAACTAACGCTGATCACAGAAATCACAGAAATCACAGAAACCACACAGTGCAGATAGAGGCCATTTCGGCCCATCGAGCCTGCACCGACACATATCCCACCCGATCCCCGTAACCCCTACACGAATACATATCCCACCCTATCCCCGTAACCCCACGTATTTAATCCCCCTAACACTAAGGGTCAATTTATCATAGCCAATCAACCTAACCCGCACATCTTTGGACTGTGGGAGGAAACCGGAGCACCCGGAGTAAACCCACGCAAACACGGGGAGAATGTGCAAACTCCACACAGACAGTCGCCCGAGGCTGGATTCGAACCCGGGTCCCTGGCGCTGTGAGGCAACAGTGCTAACCACTATGCCACCGTGATATAGAGAAGGAGATCCGAAATGACCCGACACTGTCTCGGGTATATGATTTGACGGTGAAGGGATGGCCAGCACATGGCGACTCACTGTTGCCAGCATTCTCATCCAGAAGAGAACAGCTGTCAGTATGGCAGGGGACCTTGATGTGTGGATCCCGAGTGGTAATTCCACCCAAGTTAAGGGAGAGAGTGCTCAATGAGCTTCACGAAGGTCATCTGGGAGGGGTGAAAATGAAAAGCCTTGCTGGGGCTTATGTGTGGTGGCCGGGGATCGATCAGCAAATTGAGGACCTGACAAAGAGCTGCTCAGGATGCCAGAAGGTCCAAAATACACCACCACATGCCCCTCTACACCCATGGGAGTGGCCCTCATCTCCATGGCAACGGGTGCATATTGATTTTGCTGGTCCATTCATGGACTCAATGTTTTTAATAGCTGCGGATGCGCACTCGAAATGGCCTGAGATGATCAAAATGTCCTCCACCACCACGGAGAAAACTATTGCAGTCCTACGGACCATTTTTGCCAGGAACGGCTTGCCAGAGCAGATTTGCTCTGATAACGGACCACAGTTTGTGTCCGAAGAGTTTCGAAGATTTATGAAAAGGAATGGGGTAAGGCATTACACATCTGCCCCGTATCATCCAGCCACAAATGGATTGGCTGAGAGGTTCATACAAACCTTTAAAAAAGTAGTAAAGACCATGTGCGATGACGACTTTCCACTGCAGCATAAGGTGGACAATTTCCTGTAAGCCTACAGAAATGCGACACATGCAGTCACCAACCAGGCCCCGGCCATGATGTTCTTTAACTGAAGGTTGAGATTTCATCTGGATTTGCTCAGACCAAATGTACGAAGAGATGTTGAGAGTAAGCAATTCCAGCACATCAATGAGAAGCCGACAAGGAGCTTCAATGTAGGGCAACCAGTCTTGGCCCGCGACTACCGAACAGAGAAATGGCAACCAGGAACGATATGCACATGGCAGGGGCCACTAATGTACACAGTGGATGTTGGGGAGAACATTGTGAGACGCCATGCTGACCAGATCCTAGAGTCACAGGAACGAGTCAACCCCATGTCTCGGCCATACGTACCTAGTGATGAACCCGACGTACAGGTCGCGTCTACCCCAGAAACAATAGCATTGGAAGCTGATGAATCAACTGACGACAGGGTGCTAGAATCGCCTCCACACCAAGAGCAAGACACTCGGGAAAGGCGTTATCCAGAAAGAATCAGGAAGCCTCCCCAAAGACTGAATTTATAAATAGACTATTCTCAGCTAAAGTTGCATGTTAAAAGTGTTAATTGTAATTAGTTTGATATTTAATTGTTAAATGAGTGTTATGGTACTGTTAATCTAAAAGGAGAGGAATTGTAATGTATGTACCTTTAAGGGAGAGAACTACTTTTTACAGCTCCCGTATACTGTAGTACCGGCAGTGACCACACCTGTATATAAACCCTGAGTAGTGATCTGTACAATTAGTTCTAGAGTAACCCTCATTCAGTAAACACCTGTTGTACCGTTTCTCCTGCAGTCTGTGTCTTATTATACACAGACACAACAGGTAATAAATGCCGGCCTTGCCAGTGACGCCCACATCCCAGACAAGATTGTTTTTCTAATTCCTCAATACGATCATTTTTAGGGAGCCTCCTTTCCAGGTTGAATCGGCCAAGTCTCTCCACACAACTCAGTCCCTCTGGTGCCGGGGGTCGGTCTCGTGGCTCTACTCTGTGACGCTCCTAGTAGTCGAATGTCTCCCTTATGTCTCCATGTCCAGAACTGGACCCAGTACATTTAAAAGAAAGATTTGCATTAATAAAGCGCCTTTCACTAGCACCAGACATCCCAAAGCGCTTTACAGCCAATGAAGTACTTTTGAAATGTAGTCACTGTTGTAATGTAGGAAATGCGGCAGCCAGTTTGTACACAGCAAGCTCCCACAAACAGCAATGTGATGATGACCAGATAATCTGTTTTCTAGTGATGTTGGTTGAGGGATAAATATTGGCCAGGACACCGGGGAGAACTCCCCTGCTCTTCTTCGAATTCGTGCCGCGGGATCTTTTACGTCCACCTGAGAGAGTAGACGAGGCCTCGGTTTAACGTCTCATCCAGAAGGCGGCACCTCCGACAGTGGAGTTATCCCCGGTGTCCTGGCCAATATTTATCGTTCAATCAATATCACTAAAACAGATTATCTGGTCATTGTCACATTGCAGTTTGTGGGAGCTTGCTGTGCACAAATTGCCTGCCGCGTTTCCTACATTATAACAGTGACTACACTTCATAAGTACTTCATTGGCTATAAAGCGCTTTGGGGAGTCTGGTGGTCATGAAAGGCGCTATAGAAATGCACGTTGTTGCTTCGGAGGAAAGCAGAGTAACAGCAGCCTGGGCAGACGGCAGGAAGGAACAAGATAAACGGGGTGTTCGAAGGGAGGAAGTGATTACCTTCTCAGCGTAAAACCTCATCTCATCAGCCCGGGCCAGGGTGGTTTCAATCCTCTCGTGTCGCACCAACGCTGTCACAAGGTTCCGCAACGTATCGATCCGGGACCAGGGTCCCAGCCCCATCCGACGGTAAACTCGCCCATGACTGATCCAGAGGGCAGCGGTGAGATGCATCCTTCCGAGGGGCCGGGAGTCTGGGGGGATCAGAGACCGGAGCAAAGGTGAGAATTCAACCGTCACAATCCCAGCGTCACATCACAGCGCGACCCAGAAACACCCTGATCCCGTCCGCCATTCATCACCGTCCCCGTCCCACACTGATCACCGCCCCCGGACCCCGTCCCACACTGATCACCGCCCCCCGGACCCTGTCCCACACTGATCACCGACCCCCCGGACCCCGTCCCACACTGATCACCGACCCCCGGACCCCGTCCCACACTGATCACCGACCCCCGGACCCTGTCCCACACTGATCACCGACCCCCCGGACCCCGTCCCACACTGATCACCGACCCCCCAGGCCCTGTCCCACACTGATCACCGATCCCCCGGACCCCATCCCATACTGATCACTGACCCCGTCCCACATTGATCACCGCCCCCCCGGACCCCGTCCCACACTGATCACTGACCCCCAGACCCCGTCCCATGCTGATCACCCCCCGGCCCGCATCACACACTGATCACACCCCGGACCCCGTCCCACACTGATCACCGACCCCCGTACCCCGTCCCACACTGATCATCGAGCCCCCGGACCCCGTCCCACACTGATCACCGCCCCCTGGACCCCATCCCACGCTGATCACCGCCCAGACCCCGTCCCACACTGATCACCGACCCCCCGGACCCCGTCCCACACTGATCACCCCCCACCCAGACCCCGTCCCACACTGATCACTGCTCCCTGGACCCCGTCCCACACTGATTACCGACCCCACGGGCCCCATCCCACACTGATCACCGACCCCCCGAAACCCGTCCCACACTGATCACCGCCCCCCCGGACCCCGTCACTTTCTCAGAGATGGAGAAGGAGGTCAGGCAGGAGCACTCTCAGCAGGAGGCCTCACGAACCTAGGGTCTTCCCAGAGCATTTCTCCTATCTGCGCTTAAGCCAGGAGATGTGAATTAGGAGGCTCTGTTTCACCAAGGAGGTGGTCACAGAACTCTGCCGCCTCCTGCAGCCAAACCGGCAGCCTGAGAAAATCTCCTTTCACTTTCTCTTGGCTGTTGACAATGACAATGAGGTGTTTCTGCAACAAAGCACTTCCCCAGTGTTAGTGCAGAGAGCCGAGGCGAAACGTTATTAGCCACGAGACAGCACCCGATATTGGCCTCCCGAATCAGTGCTAAGCCAATCAGCAGTGTGTTTAGTGCTGAGATCAGCGTTACAATCATTATAATGAGCAGGCAGCGCAGATTTTGCCTGCTGCCTGCACTACTTTGAACGGGCTGGGCACATTGTGCCTCGCGCTGCCCACACCCACTTTCAGGCCTTATCCAATATCTAGGCCTCTGTCTATTGCATTCTTAGCTTGATTCCCCACTCCTGTTTTTGAGGACCAGAGCCTGTTGGTAATGGATGGCCTTGTAGCTGTTATCATTTTAATCCAATGGCTTTGTACTGGAGCCAAGGTGAACTAAGAATGAGCCTACATTCCAGTCCCTTGTACTTTGTTCATCTTCTGATTAATTTAGTGCTGCTGCTCTAATTCCGGTATTATCCTATTAAAGCAGCTCCAGGAGATTCCCAGAGCCTGCTGTCATTGTATTTATGGACAGAGGAGAGTCAGGCGTCACCTCAACCAACTCTCATCATTCCTAGTTTCAGAATGTATTGAACAGTAGTTGCCAAATCCTGGGCGCTCTGACAATACATTGGCCCAGAAATTCGGGTCTCCACGGGTGAGTACGCATGGGGTACTCACCCGTAAGCCCAATGGAAGTGCCGGTTTCCTGCATGCACTGCGCATGCGCGGGAAACCGGCACTTCCGATCCCCTGAACGAAGGGGTTCAGAGGTCGAACGCGTGCGCGGGACAGGCTGCGTGTGCGCATCGAACTTCGGTTTTCTTTGTAGGTTTTCCCGGGAGGGTAAGTCTGCAGAATTTACACATTTAAAAAGCAGGCGTAAGGCCTGCTTTTTACAAGGTAAGTGGTGAGTTGATTAAAATTAAAACATTTTTTCCACAGGTTTATTATTTTTAAATACTTTAAAGCAAGGTAAGTTTATTTTTAGCCCTGTTAGAAAATAAAACTATTTTTTCAAAAATTTAAATTATTGTTTAAAATAGTTATTTCATGTAATTTATATTTTATTTTAAAAATTTGATTTAAAAAAAATGTATTTGAAGATTTAGTGCTGTTTTGGGGCCGTAGTATTTATAAGTCTTGACAGCTCTTCCTGTCAATCTTATGAATGGAGCATTCCCTGCTCCAATTGGCTCCCCATGGCCCACGTGATCCCAGGGAACGCATCGAACTAACTGCGCCGCTGGGATACGCAAGCACTGTGCGCCGGCAGTTGGAGGAGGCCCAGGATCGGAATTCCACGAGGCCCTACTGCTCAACGGCCGGTGCGCACGTTAAGTGCAGGTCGGGGGCTTACGGCTTACACCCGCGGGAAGCCCCCGACCCGAATTTCTGGGCCAGTAATTCAGGGACCTTTCCCAACTTTACAAAGCTTCCTGAAACTGTTCAGCACCATTATACTATTTTTCGAGCTCCTATGTTACATCATTTCAGTTCCAGCCATCGTGTTGATCTGGGCTCTCAGATGCAAAGGTATAATCACGGAAAACAGGTAAGAGGATGGTCAGCTTTTACTAAAAGAAGGGGGAGGCTACGGTACTAGAATCTTGCAATACATGTTAAGCCTGATGACAGGCTAAAATAAAGATAAAGTTGCTTTTAACATTTTTATTAATCCAGTCTTTTTATCAAAATACCTTTCTGCAGATCAGCAAATCCAACAAGGATTTTGAATACATTGATGCGAAGGATGAATCTACATCTACAAGTGGGACATAACGGTCACCAAAATGAAGTTGGATCTTTCTGCAGCCCTGCGTCACCGGATATGTTGCTCCTCAAATCTAGTTCCCAACATGAGAAATGCAACACTTGACTACAACCACTGGAAAAACGAGGAACCTTCAGATGTTAGTACAGCAGCAGTGACCAAGGGGTTTTGTTTTCATGAACCAGCTAGATCCATATTATGGCGCCTCATGGGCAACATATAAAATTAAGGCCATGTTTTGATTAATTTGCAGATATTTCAAGCTGCTGATATTCATAGCTTTTGGGATGCTGGTGGAAGATTTATCCACCAACAGCACTAAAAGGTCTTTCCAAATCTCATGGCCATGAACTTCAAGGACAACTAAGCAACCTGGAGAACTGTGTACAGTTTTCGTCTCCTTATCTGAGGAAGGACATTCTTGCCTTAGAGGCGGTGCAACGAAGATTCACTAGATTGATCCCTGGGATGAGACGGTTGTCCTATGAGAACAGATTGAGTAGATTGGGCCTATACTCTCTGGAGTTTAGAAGAATGAGAGGTGATCTCATTGAAACATATAAGATTCTGAGGGGGATTGACAGGGTAGGTGCTGAGAGGCTGTTTCCCCTGGCTGGAGAGTCTAGAACTAGGGGGCATAGTCTCAGGATAAGGGGTCAGCCATTTAAGACTGAGATGAGGAGGAATTTCTTCACGAAGAGGTTTGTGGATCTTTTGAATTCTCTACCCCAAAGGGCTGTGGATGCTCAGTCATTGAGTATATTCAAGGCTGAGATAGATAGACTTTTGGACTCTAGGGGAATCAAGGGACATGGGGATCGGGCGGGAGAGTGGAGATGAGTCAAAGATCAACCATTATCTTATTGAATGGCGGAGCAGGCTCGAAGGGCCATATGGCCAACTCCTGCTCCTAATTCTTATCTTCTTATGTAAGAAATAGAAATAGAAATAGGACCAAGTTGCCAGGGACCATGGACTGTAAATTGGGAACTCATGTAGCAGAATGAAAAAGAAAAATTGATTTCTAGAAATCTGAGATAAAGACAGAAAATGCTGGAAGTGTGTAGCAGCTCAATTTGTGTCTGAAGGAGAACGACTGGTTAATGTTTGGGTGGGAACTTATATCGATATATCCTTCAGATGCTGACAGGCCTGCTGTGAATATCTAGCAGATTGTTTCCATCTCGATTTATTAGTCTGATATGAATTTCTGTTCACTTTGGTTTCCCTTTCTGGTATTCTCTTTCTTAGTCTTCTTGGTATCTTCATTCTTAAAGAGAAGCTTAAAGAATCTCACCTCTTGGAAAAAAAAGACATCAGTGCTGATTGAGATAATCTCAGATTTCAGTTTATTTATGTTAACAGCATGACAATTCTAAAAATATCTAGTTTATTCAGGCCCAGAAAAGAATCAATACATTATGCCGATAAAAATTGGAAAAGAAAACTTACACAAGTAGAAGGGAAAATGTGATCAGACAATTTACTTATCGCTCCAGCTCTCCAAAACTTCAAAGTAACTGCCTGCTGACAAAAAATATGTACTAGCTGCTCGCCAAACTGGTTATATTCAGGCTGTTAAAAAAGCACATTAATATTTTAACAAAGAAAACACACTCAATTTACTTGGTGGGTTTTTCACAAGAAGTTTAGGCGTCCACTCCTCATCCGAGTCACTGGAAACATACACACGGGGTTGGCGCCCACTGCTAGGTCTTGGCATGAATGCTGGATTTGGTACATTCAATCCTGTGAAAATTAAAATATTCCACTCATCTACAGTTGATAATTGCCTGTATTTAATTTGACTTAACTTACTGACGTAAGGCATCTGTTGAATCGAAACATTTTAGAATAATATCAGGTAAGAGCAGCACAGAGGCTTTCCTTTCATCAATGGCATCTGGATTTATATTCAGCCCAGACTGATCCGATAAAAATTGCTATTATGTTATGCTGGGGAGCTGGGAGCACAGCAATCAGACCCTTGTTCTCCCAGTTTTTTTTTACTATTGTGTCACTGATCCCTATTTACATTTGTGACAGCTGACGGTCACTCTCAGTATCGAGGGAAAGGAAGGTCCTTGATGGCATCTGAGATGTAGAGCTTTCCTCCCTTATCCAATATTTACTGTTTTTATTCATTTAGTTTTTAATGACAATCATTTAGTCGTTTTGCACAAAGAGTGGTAGTAAAGCCACACAGGTACAATAGGAGGTTTCTGATAGTCAGGTGAGATCAGGATCAGCTGTGTTGTCCCTTACATCACACGACTACCAACACTCAATCAGGATCTTTTCAAAGCAATTCAAGTAACATTCAGTGAATCATAGGTTGGGCGTGCTGCATTTCCTGATATGTGTTCCTAACGTGAGCCAGCAGCGGTGAAATGGAAAATCCCAGCAAAAATGTCTAACCACATATGAAGGGAATATCCACTTGGGTGTAATATTGGAAGAATTGTATGGCAGTACGAATCAGAATGTTCAGGAGAGGAAGAGAGAAATGTTGAAAGCAAGAAAATAATTTATCTTGTACAAACCTATTGCAAGCATGGTTTCATAGTTCTGCTGCACTTTCTTATAATGGATGTCAACCCATTCACTTAGCTCTGCCCAATCATCTTTGGAAAGATAAACAGCAATGTCTTTCAGCTTCTCTAGAATCTGGAGACATAAAATGAATGTCATTTCTGATACATCTAGGCATTTTATCTGTAATCTTCACAAACTACAAATGTAAGATTAGCTACCCTGTCAGACCTGCCAATCTTAAAAGAATATCCTCCACACCACTTGAATGGGCCGGCACAGCCAGCCTTTATTGGAAGCCATCAATATCGTGGCAGCATGATGTTGAAATATCTTGAAGGAAAGTTGTCTCAGGACCTTCTACAATCAGTGTTGGTGCTACCATGTTCCAGAGGATGTCTCGAAAAGCAAAACAAAATTGGCTAAAAATGATACCACACACCATCCCATTTCTAAATTATTCTTCCTCACCTTCTTTATGCTCACATACAACATTCCCTAGCCAATTGTAGTCAAACAACTTACAGCAGGTTTTTCGGTACTGCTGTTTTTGAGCCAGTTATTCAA
Source organism: Somniosus microcephalus (assembly GCF_052327205.1). NCBI lineage: Eukaryota > Metazoa > Chordata > Chondrichthyes > Squaliformes > Somniosidae > Somniosus > Somniosus microcephalus. The sequence continues at coordinate 186,305,926 of NC_140998.1, forward strand.
GGACACCCATAGTGAATGCCTCCGATTCCTCCCCCTCAGTGTGACATTATCCACACTCACCCGAACGTCATAGTCGAGATCAATCGGGTAACTTCAAGGAATACAGCAAAACACCATTCAGCAAGCTTCACCATGTTATTAACTATGGTAGATCTACAGTTTCAACATCATATTTTACCACTTTAAGTATCTACCCCATTTTAAATACCTGAATTAAAGCTGCATCAATGGCCTCCTGTGGTAGTGCGTTTAAGAATCCCACAACATTTAGCATTTAGAATTTTTCCTGGAATTAATTTTCAACAACATAGTTCTAATTTTAAATAGATGTCCCTTTATAACAGATTTCCATATTAGAAAAATGACACTTGGAAATCGGCTATCTTGTCAATTCCCTTTTTTATTTTTACTCAGGATGTGGTCAGTGCTAACAAAATCATCTTTAATGCCCATCCCCAGTTGCTTTGAGAAGATGATGGACCTTCCTTTGAAACACCTCGATCAGATCACTCCTCATGTTTTGGGAGGTTTGCTCAGTCTCTGATCAGACCTAAGGTACTAAATAGAATAGAAAAGGCAAATTCACAGCAGTTAAATTGTAACTACATGACTAAGATAAACCTGGTAAAAGAGAAATTCAGAATTCAGGTCACAGAAAGAATTATCAGTACCTGAAATGGTCACCTGGGGAGGGTAGTAGAGGCAAAAAAACTAAACTGAATTAATTTAAGCAGTTAGATATTGTAATAAGGGAACCTTAAATTTCTACTGGAAGGATAACTTCGATGGGCCAAATGGTCTCACTGCTCAATATTAATGTTAGTGATCCAATCTAAACACTGGGGAACTCAGCCACTCCCTACTGACAGTATTAATGTGATTGGTATCTTTTGGGACTGAGCAGCTGAATCTTCCCCATCTCAAGTTGTAAACAATACATTTCTCCAGCATTTTCTTTCTGGTTTCCATTTGAAATCTGCCCTCATCTCACCTCCGATTTGTTCTTCTCAGACATGGCCTTGCCCTCTTCGGTATCTTCCCTGTCACTCTGAGTTTTGCCCATCCCTTCCTGAGGTTGGCCACCTTATTTACTCAACTTTTCCCTCGACTTTTTGTGCCCTCTCGATCCCTCAGTCTTTTCAATGGTTTTGCCCCCGGGTCGATTATTTCTTCCTTTTTTCTGTCACCTCACGGGTCTAAAATGAAGCCCAATGTGAGTGAAAGACTTTCCTGTCAGCAGCAGTGTTTAGTTTATGTGGCACTAATATCTGAAGCGGTCTTTTCTTCTGACTTTCCCTCAGACTAACACGACCTGAGTCTCTTTCTGACTAAAAGTAACCCTGCCAGCTCCTGGTTTTTCCTCAGGATATTTTTGTTCCTTTTCTGGTCAGAAATAATTTTTGAGCGGATTTTTTTTTTGATGAGCTGCAATCCCTCAGCATTTGCCCTAAAAGTGTGAAATGAGTGAGAATGTGCTTTCCCCGCCCGCCCTGTGAAAGGCCCGCCCAGCCGCACACCTCCTCCCCCTCCTGCAGCCTCCCGCTTTCTGCCCGTTGCCCGGCGATGCTGCCTCTATTTATAGCCCCGCCTGCCCCCGGGGGCGGGGCCGACAGAAGGGCGACATGTGAGCGGCACTGCGGCCAATCAGAGCGCTGTGGCTGAGGTTTGTGCAGGGCGCCAGCGCCGGCGTGAGGAGACAGCCCGCCTCACGTGCCCAGGGAGGCCGAGCGCGCGCCCTTTGAACCAAGGCCCAAAGACAAAGGGCGGGAATAAGACCCCGCGGGGCCTCGTGTTTGCATCGCAGTGCCAGGCCCGGCCCGGCCCGACCCGGGTGAGCGGGGCGACTGTCCGCCACCTTGCTGAAGGATTTCTCCCCGGCGACAGACCCGGGTTACCCCGGCAACCGGCCGCCATCTTGGTGAAGGAAGGCGGGACTTGTCCCCGCGCCGCCAAATGCAAAGCGTAAGCACGCCACAGTCATCAATTCCTTAAACTATCGTGATCTGAGACTTCTCCCCACCCCGCCTTGCACCTGTAGTGTATGTGCCTTTAAGAGCCCCCTGTGTACTGTAATACCGGTAATGGCCACTCGGGCTATATAAGCCTGTATATTGTGTTGTATCAGTTAGTTCACCTCCAAACTTTGTTCAGTAAACACCAGTGAAACGAACTCCTGCCTTCAGTGTCTCTATTAACACACGGATACAACAGTGGCGACGAATTGGAAACGGACTTACCTGCAACTCGGCAGCACCTCAAGGACATCGATTCCTCAGACGTCCAAAGTCGAAGAAAAGCAAGAAAAAGAAAACCTGTGGTTTCACCAGCTAGCCGAGCTGGTGGCAGGTACTGCAATAATCCTTCCTGGGCGGCGGGCTGGGGCTCCATCGGCTGACTCTGCAGCGAGGCCAAGCAGCGAAGGCGGAGTCAAGCAGAAACAGACAGGGGGGAGCACTCGGGAGACGGCCGGCGCTGCAAAGCAGGTCGGCGTTCGGACCTAGCAGAGGGGAGGAAAAGTCCCAGAGAGTCCGGCGGGAACGAGTCTCCAACTGTAAATAAAAAAAAATTTAAAATTAAAACGCGGAAAACAGCGTTGTCAGCAGCAGCAGCGGCGGGAAAGCGCGGGGAGCGCCATATTTTTTTCTGCAGGAAAGAAAGGAAAGCGCGGGTGTTGTGTATGTACCTTTAAGAGAATAACTGGTCTCAGACTGCAGTACCGGCAGTGACCACCCCTGTATAAAAGGTGCCAGTGAGCCTCTGTTGTTTTCAGTTTCACTATTGAATTCCACCAGTAAAGACTTGTTTTGTTCAACTCCTGCTGTCCGTGTCTCAATCATTCACGGACATAATACTGGCGATGCGCAGATACGAATTTACCTACAGTCTGCACCACCTCTTGGGATCCATTCCTACAGCGAAGTAAGCAGAGGTCGAGGCCAGAAAGAAAAGAAAGTAAGAGGCAATAGAAACGGGCGTCGACCGTGGGCATCCGCCCCTGTGTTAGCGGAGTTGAAGATTGCTTCAGCTAATCGGGCTGGTGGCAGGTAGTACACTGATCCTTCCTGGGCTGCGGCGGTCGCGAACTCGAGCGGGTGGCTTGCAACGGGGCCGAGCAGCGTTGTCGGGAAGTAGAGAGAGATAGGGTGGAGCGCACAGGGCGTGGCCAGTGCTACGAAGCCGGGCTGCATATAGACCCGAGAAGAGGGAGGCAAGAGTCCCACAGGGCTGTTCCACGACGGGAAAATAATAAAAAAAAGAAATATTAAACGCGCAAGAAGCCACGAGGAGCTGCAGGTTGCAATGGGAACCGCGGAAAGCAGCGCTAGCAACAGCGGGGAAGAAGGCAAAGCGCAGGAGGCGCCATCTTAATCAGCGGGGAAGAAGGCAAAGTGCGGGAGGCGCCATTTTGTTAAATCGGGGAAGAAGGCAAAGCGCGGGAGGCGCCATTTTAGATTTGCAAGATGCCGAAGACTGGCTGTATCACTGCTTTTGATAATACAATAGAGGACTGGACCACGTATGTGGAAAGAGTCGAGGTACATTTCGAGGCAAACGAAATAGCTGATGAGAAAAAGGCATCGGTATTGCTAAACTTAATAGGCGCTAGAACGTACGGCCTATTGCGGGACCTGATTGCTCCAGCCAAACCGAAGGCAAAGAGTTTTAACGAAATTGTTGCTGTCCTACAGGAACACCTAAACCCTGCACCACTGTTGATAGCAGAAAGATTTAAATTCCACAGGAGAACTCAGCATAAAGATGAGAGCAATGCTGAGTACCTTACGGAACTACGCAAGCTATCAAAGCACTGCCAGTTCGGAGAAGGACTGGCAGATACCCTACAGGACAAATTTGTCTGTGGACTGCTGAGTGAAGGAACACAGAAGAAGTTACTATCAGAGAAAGAGCTGACGCTAGATAAGGCTTTCAGCGTGGCAGTATCGTATGAAGCAGCAGCCAGGGGAGCTGCAGAAATTCAACAAAAGCCACAGGAATACAGCACCCACGAAATGACACGGGGATTTGCAAAATGTTATCGCTGCGGCAGAACTAACCATGACCAGAATGACTGCTGATCCAAAGACAAAATATGCAGGCAATGCGGAAAAATGGGACACATTGCACGAGTTTGCAGGTCTGGGAAGAAGACCAGCGACAACAAAAAGGCTACTAAGGGACCATACAAGAAAGTACAAAAGATGACGGACAGTAGTTCCGAAGACCAGATGAGCGATAGTGAATCCGGGAACAGGAGACTAAGCTGTCTCAAACTTCACAATGTAATCGCAAAAGAGGATCACCGAACCATTTGGGTCACCCTCACGATAGCAGGGTCCCAATTTAAAATGGAATTGGATACAGGATCAGCGCTAACCGTCATGAATCGACGAGACTACGAGCGGCGATTCTCACACATACCCTTGAGAGAGACATCCATCATCTTGACGACGTATACGGGGCACAAAGTATACACCAGAGGAAAAATAAGGGTGCCTGTCGAATACAACGGCAAGAAAATACGGAAATTGTATCTCTACATGCTGCCAAATGGTGGACCACCGTTATTGGGACGTGAATGGATCAGGAAGATAAACTTAGATTGGCACTCCATTCATGCAATGATGGTGGATGGTAAAACAGATGAAGACGTCACTCCTGGACGATTGTCAACAATCTTAGCTAACGCCAAAGAGGTATTTCAACAAGAACTGGGCATGCTTAAAGGCGTAACCGCCTTGATAAAAATAGAAGAGAATGCAGTTCCCAAGTTTTTCAAAGCAAGACCGGTACCATATGCAATTCGCCCAGCCGTCGAGGCAGAGCTGGAGAATCTGGAGAAGGCAGGCGTGTTGTCTAAGGTCGACTGGAGCGAGTGGGCGACACCCATCATTACTGTCATGAAGAAAAGGTTAAGCAATAAGTCCAGGGAGCCAAGGAAGATTCGCATCTGTGGGAATTTCAAGGTGACGGTGAACCCAGTCCTTCACACAGTACAATATCCTCTTTCAAGGATAGAAGACATCTTCGCCTCACTGTCTGGAGGGAAGCGTTTTACAAAAATTGACCTAGCACAAGCATATTTGCAGATGGGGGTTGAAGAGTCCTCTAGGAAGTATCTCACGATAAAACACTCACAAAGGTCTTTACCAGTATCATCGATTGGTATTCGGAGTAGCATCGGCTCCGGCGATATGGCAAAGAGCAATGGAACAAGTCTTGCAAGGGATTCCGGGGACTCAGTGTTACTTGGACGACATCCTTGTGACAGGTGAAGATGACAGTGAACACCTTAACAACCTAGAACAGGTGCTCACTAGACTACGGGAACATGGGCTACGAGCCAACCGCCCCAAGTGCGAGTTTTTTAAGAAACAGATATCGTATTGTGGCCACGTGATTGATGAAGAGGGGTTACATATGTAACCCCTTCACGGTTCTCTAGATATATGTGAGATGTGGTCTCTGTTGTAGACAGTATTCTATAGTCCAGTAAGGAGATCACTACTACAATGGCTTAATTCTAACTATCTTACTTTATAGTTTTAACGTCAGACAATATAAGAAGATTACAGGTCAATGAACTAAATTAGACATTTGCATACATTAGAATGAATCTAGACATAATAAACATACATTCTCCATTTATATGGATTCAAAGGAGAATCTGTCCCTGTGTCCAAATTCAAGTGCACTCTTTCATTGGCGCGCTTAAGTTGGAGCTCATGGTATGTATAATGTCTGCAAGACTTACGACTCCGAACCCCTTCGTTGAATTCTCTTCACGATCACTGAATCCCACTTTGAGTTCTGGATGCAGAGCTACTAATACAAAGGGCGGCGGCCGAGTTTGGAAGCCCGGGACGGGATGCGGCAGCCATTTGCCTCCTGAGCCCTCTTTTTATAGCTCCTGCCCTCTTTTCTTCCAGTCGCTCCCTGTTCCCGCTTGAAAAACCGACTCCACCCCTTCCTCCTGGGGTTTCTGCCTGGAGACTGTGCAGCCTCACTGTCTGCAACAGTTGATACTGGTGCAGAATTATGGAAAGTATGCTCTTAGTCACATTGTGTCCTTAAAAGTTCCTGCCGTACCTTCACATGGGCAACTTTAACCCAGGGATTTATAACAATGATAATACAGTGTCTAAGTTAAAGGTTGATAACCATACTTAGCGTACATAACATTTCCAGTGGGTATTACACTCCCCCCCTACCAAATATAGGCATGTCCCCATGACTAATGAACCTTACACATAAGTGGTTGCATGCTTCCCAACCATGTATAAAGGGAGGTAACATATCGAACCGTAGGGGCTATCATTACACTTGGCACTCCTAGTGTACTGTATGTCAATCTTTCAGGAACCTTCTTAACTCGCTGTGAGCTCCTTATTTCGGATACCCGGTCTTCAGTTCCTTCAACTACGTTGGAGGCGTTGATTCCTTTGTTATCATGCCTTTCAGTCTCTTTTATCTCCTGCTCGGAAGCATCTGGTTCTTCCCAGACCATGTCCAAGTCTGAGCTAAATGGTTCAGACAATTCATCCAGATTCTGTCTTATGCGTCTTTCTGGGAGGTCGTACCATAGATCCCATTCTTCATCTTCTGACTCATCAGGTTCCTCATGATCCACACACTGTGTCATGGGTTTTCTGTCTTCTGGAACAAAGTTTTCCTGGTTTCTCATTTTTTTCCTTCTTCTTCTCTGCAGGGTTCTCCTACTAGGTGTCGGCTCATTATCCGCTGGCGGATCCAGACGCACTTGCTGTCCCAATGGCAGGATATGATTCCGGTGCAGTATTTTTATGGGTCCATTCCCACATGCAGGTTTTAGCCGAAACACAGGTAGTTGTGACATTTGACTTTCAACAATGTAAGGTGTAGAAGCCCAGCGGTCTGCTAACTTATGTTTCCCTTGAAGTCCTAGGTTCCGTATGAGAACTCGGTCACCAGGCATGAGTTGGGAAAAACGGATCTTCTGGTCATACCTCTGCTTATTTCCTTTATTCTGTTTGGCAGAAACAGACTCAGCAAGCTCATAAGCAGCTTGCAATTCCTTTCTCATGTCAGATACATACTTGAGGTAAATTCTCTGTGATGTGCCATCACTGGATACTTCGAAACGCAAATCCACCGGCATCCTCGCTTCATGTCCAAACATGAGGTAGTACGGTGAAAAACCAGTAGCGTCATTTCGGGTACAATTATAAGAATGAACAAGATGTCCAATGTGCCGACTCCACTTGTTCTTTCGCTTTGAATCCAGCGTTCCAAGCATGTCTAACAAAGTACGGTTAAACCGCTCAGGTTGAGGATCTCCCTGAGGATGGTATGGAGTTGTTCTTGACTTCTCAATCCCGAGCATGGACAACAACTCATGTATAAGTCTACTTTCAAAGTCTCTACCTTGATCACTGTGTATTCACTTTGGCAGTCCATAGTGGATGAAGTATTTCTCCCACAACACTTTGGCAACGGTGGATGCTTTCTGATCCTTTGTGGGAAAAGCTTGGGCATAGCGAGTATAATGATCTGTAATGACCAAGACATTTGCGGTATTGCTGGAATCGGGTTCGATGCACAGAAAATCCATACAGACAATGTCTAGAGGTCCATCACTTTGCATGTGAAACAGAGGAGCAACTCTTTTAGGTAAAGTCTTTCTCTGGACACAGCGTGCACAGGACTTGCAGAACTCCTCAACCGCAGACTTCATACGCGGCCAATAGAATCTGTCTTTGACCAACCCATAGGTCTTATCTACTCCCAGATGACCTGCGTCATCATGCAAAGACTTCATCACTATTTCCCTGTACTTTTCAGGCAGGACCAACTGTGAATGACATGGTTTAGTGGGTGGGTGAGTGATTCTACACAACACTCCCTCTTTAATTTCCAAGTGGTCCCATTCTCTTAGGAGCAGACGACAGTCAGGATGTTTTGATTTGTCGATCTGTGTAATATCACCCAGACGGAGAGCTGAAAACACCTCATGAATACAGGGATCCTCCTGTTGTGCTTTGGATATTTCAGATGAACACAACATGGGTAAGTTTTGTACATCCAAACTGGAAAGGTTGCAAAATGCCTGGGGAACAGCATGCATTGACGCTCCCAAGTGGTCAATCTCTCGGGCATGAAATGAATTCTTTGGTCCAGATACCACGGACATCTGACACATTACTTTCACATCTGCTGAAGCAACATCTTTCCACTCTGGTTTCTGGTAGTGTGGGCGACGAGACAGAGCATCTGCATCAATGTTCTGGTTCCCAGGTCTGTACCTGAGACTAAAGTCGTAAGCAGATAGTGCAGCAAGCCAGCGGTGGCCAGTGGCATCAAGTTTTGCCGAAGTCAACACATAGGTTAATGGATTATTGTCTGTCCTCACTTCAAACTTCGCTCCATACAGATAATCCTGCAGCTTATCCACCACCCCCCACTTCAATGCCAAGAATTCTAGCTTATGAGCTGGGTAGTTATGCTCTGATGGCGTAAGACTGCGACTGATGAACGCTACGGGTCTCAGCCCTGCTCCTTGGTCCTGATACAACACACCACCCAACCCCTCTTGACTGGCATCCACGTGTAGCACATATGGCAGCTGTGGGTTTGCAAAAGCCAACACGGGGGCTTGAGTAAGACTTTGCTTTAAGGTGTGGAAGGCCTCTTCGCATTTCTCATCCCATCTAACACCAAAAGGCTCAGAGGGTTTGAAGTAGTCCTTGTTCTCTTTACCTTTAGCCTTTTTCTTCCTCTCGGCTGGTGGGAGGTAACCAGCCAGCAGCTGATTCAGAGGATGGGCCACTTTGGAGTAATCCTGCACAAAGCGCCTGTAATATCCGCAGAACCCAAGAAATGACCGCAAGGCAGTCACTGTGTTCGGTTTGGGCCATGTGGTAACTGTTGTGTATGTAATAGGTATGTTACTTTAAACCTATGGCCAGGGCAGCACTACTTTGTCGGGCGTAGTGATACCGTAGTACCACTCCTGGCCATAGGGGTATAAATAGTACTGTGGGTACTGATCTCCCCTCAGTTTCCTGCCTGTTGGTATTAAGTAAAGACCTACGTTGAATCTTCCAAGCTGTCTCGTCATTATTGCATTAAGTATAGACATATACTTTATACTGGCGACGAGTAAGGTTCGAATTCACCAGTACATGGTGCAACAAAGGAACGGTAGCAGTACGGAGAGAGAAGGAGAGAGGCTTCTTACCAGCCAGCCTGCAGAGTCCAGCGTCGACCGAAGGAGGCCGCCCAGCACTCCGGGTTCGGGAGGAGCAGCAGCAACGGAGCGAGAGAGAGAGGTTTCCAGCGGAGGCTGCGGCAGCTGAGAGAAGAGGCTGAACGGGCGCTCCAGCCACGGGGCAAAAGTCCATCCAGGGCCAGGTAAACTGAAATCCTTCTCGGGGAACGGGAGCTGCAAGGGCCTAAAATAACGACACTGGAGAGAGGTCGTTGACAGCAGAGGGAGAAAAGGCGGGAAAAACGCCATCTAGTGGAGAAAGCGGGAAAAGTTTTTTTTTCTCTTCAAAAGTTTAAAATGGCTAAAGAAGGTTGTTTGTCAGCATTTGTTGAGGACACAGAAGAGTGGGATGCCTATATCGAAAGGCATGAACTTTATTGCATAGTAAACAAGGTGGAAGATGACCAAAAGGTAGCAACCTTATTAAATCTTATGGGGGCAAAAACATACGGTCTGCTGAGGAATCTTCTTACTCCAGCAAAGCCAGCAGACAAAACATACGCCCAAATTGTTGATACGTTAAGGGAACATTTAAACCCTAAGCCACCATTTATAGCGGAAAGGTACTGCTTCTACAGACGCGACCAAAGGAATGATGAGTCGCAGGCAGCCTATTTAGCTGAGCTCAGAAGGTTGTCCAAACATTGCCAGTTTGGAGCCATATTGGCGGACGCGATCAGAGACAGATTTGTCTGTGGCATGTTAAATGAGAATACACGTAAACGGTTGCTAGCCAAGAAACAGCTCAGCCTAGATCAGGCGATTGAAATAGCATCGGTCCACGAAGCAGCAGCACAGGGTGCTGCTCAAATACGACAAAACACAACCGGCTATGACACCCATGAGGTGACATCTCAGAAAGGTAAATGCTACCGTTGTGGCAAAACCACCCACGACCAAAGTAATTGTTGGTTTCGTGATAAAATATGCCGGCAGTGTGGAAAAAAGGGGCATATAGCGCAAGTTTGTCGGTCTGGTATGAAACCCAATCGTGGGGGCAATCCGAGCAGTACCAAGGCAAGGACAAAAATACATAAGATGTCTGACAGTAGCTCAGACGAGTCACAGGAAGGCACAAAAGCAGAGCCTACAGGTCTGGGATGTCTCAAGTTATATGGTGTAGACAAAACGGAGGACCACAGCACAATGTGGGTTAAAATGAAGGTAGCAGGCGTCAAAGTTAATATGGAGCTGGACACGGGTTCAGCCCTATCAGTAATTAATGAACAAGATTATAACAGGCTGTTCAAACGCATTCCCTTAAAGGATACGGAAATTAAATTTAAAACATATACGGGACAAAAAGTTTACCCGAAGGGAAAAATGCAAGTAACAGTTAAATACAACAGCAGAAAAGTGCCAGGACTTTATTTATACATCCTACCAAATGGTGGACCACCACTTTTGGGTAGGGAATGGATAAGAAAAATCCATTTCGACTGGAAGTCGATACACGAGTTAAAAGTAGAGACCACCACGGGTGATACAACCATTACAAGCAGGCTGTTGAAACTATTGGCAAAAACGCCAGAGGTGTTCCAACAAGGGCTGGGGACCTTAAAGGACATTAGAGCAAAAATAACTATTGCTCAAGACGCAAACCCCAAGTTTTGTAAGGCCAGACCGGTGCCTTATGCCATTCGGCCAGCGGTGGAAGCAGAACTGGATGCCTTAGAGAGTGCAGGTGTCCTTACAAAGATTGAGTGGAGCGAGTGGGCCACGCCCATCGTCCCAGTTATAAAGAAATCTGCAAATAACACACCGGGGGAACCAAAGAAGGTTCGCATTTGCGGGGATTTTAAGATAACTATTAACCCAGTCCTGCACACGGTACAGTATCCGCTGCCGCGGATAGAGGACATATTCGCATCGTTAGCTGGGAGTAGACACTTTACGAAGATTGACCTTTGTCAAGCTTATTTACAAATGGAGGTGGAGCAGGACTCGAAAAAGCTCCTAACGATTAATACACACAAGGGATTGTACCAGTACAATCGCTTGGTATTTGGTGTGGCGTCCGCCCCGGCAATATGGCAGAGGACCATGGAACAGGTCCTACAGGGCATTCCAGGAACGCAATGCTACCTGGATGACATCCTGGTGACAGGACAAACAGATAACGACCACCTCGCTAACCTGGAGCGAGTACTTCTGCGGTTACAACAATACGGACTCAGGGCGAACAAGCAGAAATGTGAGTTTTTCCAGGAACGTATCTCATACTGTGGTCACATTATAGATAAGGAAGGCCTGCATAAGTCCCCGGAAAAGATCGAGGCAGTAGTGAAGGCCCCGCCCCCTGAGAATGTATCTCAGTTACGATCATTCTTAGGCCTTATAAACTATTACCATAAGTTCCTCCCGAACTTATCGTCCATTTTACATCCACTAAATTCATTGCTGCAAAAGGGAGTCTCCTGGAATTGGGACGAAGCGTGTGAGGCTGCTTTTAAAAAGGGTAAACAACTCATTACATCAAAGGAAGTGCTCGCACACTTTGACCCAAAAATGCCAATGAGGTTGGCATGTGACGCCTCCCCGTACGGTATAGGGGCAGTGTTGTCACACAAATTTCCCAACGGGACGGAGAGGCCAATAGCATTTGCCTCAAGGTCGTTAACTACAGCCGAAAGAAACTATGCGCAAATCGACAGGGAGGCCCTCAGTCTGGTGTGGGGTGTAAAAAAATTCCAACACTACCTGCATGGGCAACGTTTCACACTACTGACAGGTCATCAACCGTTGGTGTCGATATTTAATCCAACAAAAGGGGTGCCCCTGATGACGGCCCAAAGGCTACAGAGATGGTCACTGTTCTTAGGAGCACACCAGTACCTTATCGAATATAAGGGTACCAAACAGCATGGCAATGCGGATGGCCTGTCGCGGCTACCCTTGCCGGCCGAGATCGAAGAGATAGTACAGGACCCCGTGGAAATATATCATACGGCTGTTATGGAACACTTGCCCATCACCAGCCAATGTATCGAGCGGGAAACACGGAACGACCCGACATTGGCAAGGGTTTACGAATTAACCATGAAAGGCTGGCCGGGGCAGGGTGATGCATCATTGCCGGCGTTTTCGGCAAGGAAGGACCAGTTGTCCGTCTGCCGGGGCACATTGATGTGCGGAGCCAGGGTGGTGGTCCCTCAAAAATTACAACATAAAGTGTTGCAGGACTTACACGAAGGTCATCTGGGGAGTGTCAAAATGAAAAGCCTCGCCAGAGCCTACGTCTGGTGGCCCGGCATTGACAGGGACATTGAGGAAGTAGCAAAAGCGTGCCACGGGTGCCAGATGGTACAGAACGTACCACCACAAGCCCCACTACATCCGTGGGAGTGGCCCTCAACGCCGTGGCAAAGGATCCACGTGGACTTCGCTGGCCCCTTCCTGGATGCGATGTGATGGGATGTTCCTTATTGTAGTGGACGCCCATTCAAAATGGCCGGAGGTCATAAAGATGTCATCAACGACAGCCAAAAAGACGGTCGCAGTCTTAAGGACCATTTTTGCCCGAAACGGGGTGCCCAAGCAAGTCTGTTCGGACAATGGGCCACAATTTGTGGCAGAAGAATTTCAAGCATTCCTAAAAAGGAATGGAGTGCGACATTATACGTCCGCACCATATCATCCGGCTACAAATGGGCTGGCAGAGCGATTTGTACAGACTTTTAAAAAGGCCATCAAGGCGATGGGGGAGGAAAGGTTGCCACTACAACACAAGGTGGACAACTTCCTATTCGCATACCGTAATGCTGCACATACGGTGACCAACCAGGCCCCCGCCGTCATGTTCTTTAATAGAAGGTTAAGGTCTCGCCTTGAATTGCTCAGACCAAACATTCGGAGAGATGTGGAAAACCGAGTATTTCGTAGGGCTCCTGACAGACAGACACAGAGCTTCGAGGTGGGGCAGCAAGTGTTGGCCCGTGATTATAGGAATGAAAAGTGGCGGTCTGGTACGATAAAGGCCCGCCAGGGACCCTTGATGTACACAGTTGAGACAGGGGAAGGCATAATCAGACGACATGCTGATCAACTTGTGGAGTCCAGAAACCCAACTGATTCACTACCTCAAACGTCTCAGCACATTGTTACAGCGGAATCACGCCCAGCTCGTCGTTACAGAGGTCTCAGGATTGCGAGGAGTTCAGCACTCCAGTGGTCTCCACGGCACAGGATGTGCCATCAGACACCGACGAGTCCAGCGATGAAGGGGTGACGGAAGTACCGCCGCCTACACCGAGACCGACTAGAGAAAGACGTTATCCTAGTCGAGACAGGAGGCCTCCTCAGAGACTGAATCTATAACATGTTTCTGTTTATATATATATAAGTAGACAACTCTTGATGTAAATATGTTATGTATATTGTGTTACCAAATGTTATTAGCCCTAGTTATGGGGCATCTATTGACTTAATTGCATGAGTACGTTTTAATTAAAAGGGGAGGAATGTTGTGTACGTAATAGGTATGTTACTTTAAACCTATGGCCAGGGCTGCACTACTTTGTAGGGCGTAGTGATACCGTAGTACCACTCCTGGCCATAGGGGTATAAATAGTACTGTGGGTACTGATCTCCCCTCAGTTTCCCGCCTGTTGGTATTAAGTAAAGACCTACGTTGAATCTTCCAAGCTGTCTCGTCATTATTGCATTAAGTATAGACACATACTTTATAGTAACAGCTTCGATCTTGGATGGATCTGTGGCTACTCCATCCTGTGATACAATATGCCCCACATAGGACATGGATGTTTGGCAAAACTGACACTTGTCCAATGATAGCTTGAGACCTTCATCCTCCGGGCGACCAAACACTTTCAGCAACTGAGCTTCGTGTTCTTCAAGGGTTGCCCCAAACACAATGATATCATCCAAGTACACCAATACTTCGAGCAAGTTCATGTCCCCAACTGTTTGTTCCATTATTCTTTGAAAAGTTGCTGGAGCGCCTGAAACTCCCTGTGGCATCCTTTCAAATTGGTAGAACCCAACTGGACATATAAAGGCTGTCTTTTCTTTGTCCAATTCACTCATCGGTATTTGGTAGTATCCACTTCTGAGATCCAACACACTGAACCACTTGCTTCCATTAAGACAAGCCAGTGCATCCTCAATTCTTGGAACGGTGTATTGGTTGGGAATAGTACGTCTGTTAAGCGTCCTAAAGTCCACACACATCCGAATCTTTCCGTTCTTTTTCCTCACCACCACTATAGGAGATGCATAAGGACTCCTGGGCTCGGTAATGATCTCAGCTTCTTTTAACTGCGACAGGTGCTGTCTCACTGCTTCGATGTCAGCTGGTGCCAGCCGTCGAGACCTCTCCCGAAAGGGTTTATCCTCGGTAATTCTGATAGAATGGCGAGTACTCTTACTACAACCAACATCAAACTCATGAGTAGAGAAAACTCCTCTCCGCTCCATCATCTTCCTGACTAATCGGTCCTTCCATTCTTTAGGAACGAATGAATCTCCAAAGTTGAAGGAGGAGGGTGTCAGATCTCCGGTTGAGTTAACTTTGGACTCTTCCTTCACATGTGACGACAGTACATTTACAGGAAACAGATGCGCAATCGGCATTCCTTTCCTCAATGTGATTCCTTTGCCTGACATATTCCTCACGGTCACTGTAACTCTCCTTGACATCACAGCTGTCGGGGTCTGCAACTCTGGTCTCACCAGAAGCTCATTTGGAAACCGTGACTCTTCTGCAGGATCATCAGGTGACTCTATCAGAATGGCTTCAGTACCTGGCATTCCAGGGAATTTTGGTATCCCAGGGATTCTAACCACTCCTCCAGGACGCAGGATGATAGGTTTGGCTCGAACGTACCACACAGTTCCTCTTTTGCTATCATCTACGTCGGAAGAAAGTTCAGGCAGTTTCTCAAAAGCCTTTTTGAAAACAGGGTGAATGTGTCTGGTGCTCAAGAAGTTTTCACCTCCCTGCTCTTTGCAGCTTGTCAGGAGTCGTCTCACTATGTGTGTATTACTGCCAACCAGTATGGAAACCTCACCTTTCACCATGGGGTCAGGGCAAACCAACACAAGTGCATCAATGGTCTCAGTGGTCCCTACATCAGCTTCCAAGAACTCCAACCTCAGCGACAAATAGCCATCATATGGGTAATCAGCAGGGCTAAGGCCCCAGATCTGCAGAAGGCTGATTGGGGTTAACGGCAAATGTGTCAGGTATCGGTCATAGAAGGATCTGTACAGTATGGTAACCTGAGAACCCGTGCCGAGGATAGCTTTAGTATAAATGCCTTCAATCTGTATTGATACAGCAGAACTCGGCCCTACTAAACCTTCAGGTATGATGTCTTTCATATCCCCTCGTCTATTATTGCACTTAGCGGAACGTGTCTTAACTACAGGGACAGCAGGCCGTTCCGTTACTGTGCCCCTTTGTAGTTTCCCGACTTCTTGGTAAGTTTTATGAGATGGTCATTTACTTTTTTTAGATTTTCCTCACCTCTACATTCTCGCTTGAAATGTCAATCCTTTCCACAGTTATAACAAAAGACTCCAGGTCTATCTCCTTCATGGGGATATCCTTTAGAGGAATCATTCATTTTGCTGTTAGACTTCGCAGGGTGTTCAACCTTTTGCACCCGTGCGTCATCCCTTTCTGTGTTGGGCTTAGACCGAAAATATGCCATCTCGGCTCTCATGACATTTATTTCCTCCTTCAGCTGTTCCATCTCAGGGTTGACATCACCCTTAGGAGTAGGAACTGTAACAGGAGTCACAAGCTTGGACATCACAGCACTCTTTGCTACATTCCGGGCCTGAAGCATATCCTCCTCCTCTCTGACTTCCTTTAGCAGCTCAGTGAAGGAAGGTGGATCTCGCAACTTATGGGTCATGCGTATGCGAAGAGCAGTCACGTCTTCGAGCAATGCACCTCGCACAACCTGTTCAATGCGGAACCGATTCATTTCAGGCAACTCAATCCCTCTTTTCCGTAACATACAATGCAGCAGTTTGTCTATTCTCAGCAGATAACTGGACAGCTTCTCTCCCTCACACTGGAATGTGCTTCTGAATCTGACCATCAAATCTGAAATGGTTTCAGTAGTTCCAAAGGCAGTTTCTAGAGCCTGCATGTAGTCAAAGGAAGTAGCAGAGGTGTTCGGCGCCTTTAAGAATCTTACAATGTCAGCAGCAGGACCCTTAAGGCTTTCTACTATTCTCTGCCTCATCACATTGTCACTGCACTGCCATTCCTCTAGCAGAGGCAGGGTCTGCTCAGCCCAGGCGTCGTACTCCTCTTCCCCACTGGGAGTTGGTCTCACTCCTGAGAACATACGGAGCTTACGGTATCCCTGAGCCTCGAAGGGCAGATTGGTGCATTTATCCACCAGAGAACTAATGGCACTGACCAACTGAGTGTTCATATCCAGGGCCAAAGGACCTATCAGACCTTTGACATCAGCAACAGTCTTTCCTTCTTGTCTCAAGAATGACAACAACTTGGTCTGAAACCCTTCTTCTTCCTTAGTAGTAATAGGGACAAACTGAACTGGCCAGGGACCAGCCTCTTCAGAAAGCCCAACTGCCTCAGGTAAACCATGACCTCTCAGGTTCTCTGATGTCTGGATCAACACAAACTGCTTCTTGGTAGCTGTATCCAAGCAGCGCTCAACTATCCTAACCTTTCCAAAGGCTTTGACACAATTCAGAGCCCTTAGCAAGACATCATCAGGGCCATCGTTAGCAACACCATTCAGCACAATGGCATGGGTAGTAGCTATCTGCTTCCGTTTGCACCAAGCTTCAACCTCAATAACATCCATCTTTTATGCTCAAACAGCCCAGTAGAAGCCACAAACCACTCTCTTAGCAATGAGCATTCAATACTGTTAGTTTACTGACATAAACAGACCACAATCCCGGACGAGCCCCCAAAATGTAATCCCTTCACGGTTCTCTAGATATATGTGAGATGTGGTCTCTGTTGTAGACAGTATTCTATAGTCCAGTAAGGAGATCACTACTACAATGGCTTAATTCTAACTATCTTACTTTATAGTTTTAACGTCAGACAGTATAAGAAGATTACAGGTCAATGAACTAAATTAGACATTTGCATACATTAGAATGAATCTAGACATAATAAACATACATTCTCCATTTATATGGATTCAAAGGAGACTCTGTCCCTGTGTCCAAATTCGAGTGCACTCTTTCATTGGCGCGCTTAAGTTGGAGCTCATGGTATGTATAATGTCTGCAAGACTTACGACTCTGAACCCCTTCGTTGAATTCTCTTCACGATCACTGAATCCCACTTTGAGTTCTGGATGCAGAGCTACTAATACGAAGGGCGGCGGCCGAGTTTGGAAGCCCGGGACGGGATGCGGCAGCCATTTGCCTCCTGAGCCCTCTTTTTATAGCTCCTGCCCTCTTTTCTTCCAGTCGCTCCCTTTTCCCGCTCGAAAAACCTGACTCCACCCCTTCCTCCTGGGGTTCTGCCTGGAGACTGCGCAGCCTCACTGTCTGCAACAGTTGATACTGGTGCAGAATTATGGAAAGTATGCTCTTAGTCACATTGTGTCCTTAAAAGTTCTTGCCGTACCTTCACATGGGCAACTTTAACCCAGGGATTTATAACAATGATAATACAGTGTCTAAGTTAAAGATTGATAACCATACTTAGCGTACATAACATTTCCAGTGGGTATTACACATAAGTCCCCTGACAAAATTGAAGCGGTTGTTAAGGCCCCAGCACCTGAAAATGTGTCGCAACTGAGGTCATTCCTCGGATTGGTGAATTACTACCATAAGTTTTTGCCGAATTTGTCAACAATTCTGCACCCACTGAACGCCCTGCTACGAACAGGGGTAGCATGGAAATGGAGCGATGATTGTAAGCGGGCCTTTCAGAAGAGTAAGGACTTAGGCCTAGAAATTCAGTGGGCCTTGCGCCCACTTAGCGCCTAAAGAGGTCTTTTGCGCCGGCGGGGTGGTAGCGCGGAAATTGAGTGCAGCGGTATTGGCGGCGGTAGCCGTTAACACTGCGCCGGGACCGATGACGTCATCGGTGTGCGCGGTGGCCCGTAACGCCCCGAAACCGCGCCGATCCCCATATTTATTTGCGCCCGCCTCCTCCGAAGCGGGCGCAAACAGCGAACAGAAAACGGGGACGTCCTGCTGCCATAGTGGGGCGCTTTAAAGCTGAAGGTGCGGCCGGCCGCTTTTTCGGCGGCCGACTGCCCGCACCTCCTTCCCCGGCCTCCTCCACCCCCCCCCCGCGGCATTGCCGGCTGGTTTCCGTGGAGCCCGGCACTTCTCCGTTGTGCCGGGCTCTTTTGCCGGCACTCGCGATCGGGGCTCCGGCCGTTGCAGGCCCCTCCCCCTTAAGAGAAGGAGGAGGCCTGCAGTACCGCAGCCTGCCGCACCGCATCGGGTGGCGCTGCGGCAACTAGCGCGCCGATATTCAGTTGCAGCGCCCCAAACGGAGGCGGGCACACCCTGGTATAGCGCCCGCTTCCGAATTGGGGCGCAGAAGACGAATATACGGCGTGCGCTAATGCCTCCCCGCCCAGCGCTAACTTTTGGGCGCGAGCGAGCTGCCCGAGCCCAAGTGAATTTCTAGGCCTTAATCACTTCAAGGGAAGTATTGGCTCACTACAACCCAGCACTGCCGATCAGACTGGCGTGTGATGCGTCTCCCTACGGCATTGGGGCGGTACTGTCACATAAATTCCTTGATGGTTTAGAGAGGCCGATAGCTTTTGCGTCACACTCGTTAACTTCTGCCGAGCGTAACTACGCCCAGATTGACAGAGAGGCCCTCAGCCTAGTGTGGGGGGTGAAGAAGTTCAATCACTACCTGCACGGTCAAAAATTTACTCTACTAACCGATCATCAACCTCTTGTCTCCATTTTCAACCCTCAGAAGGGCGTACCGATAATGACAGCACAACGGCTGCAGAGGTGGTCCCTTTTCCTAGGGGCACACCAATATGACATTGAGTACAAAGGAACTAAACAGCATGGGAATGCTGATGGATTGTCATGCCTACCGTTGCCGACGGTGGAAGAAGAAGACCTTGCAGTGGATCCAATGGAGTTATTCCACTCGACCATAGTCGAATGTCTCCCTGTGATGAATGCCAACATAGAAAAGGAAACACGGAATGACCCGACACTATCACGGGTCTATGATTTAACGGTGAAGGGATGGCCAGCACATGGCGAACCACTGCTGCCAGCATTCTCGCCGAGAAGAGAACAGCTGTCAGTGTGCAGAGGAACCTTGATGTGTGGATCCAGAGTAGTAATTCCACCTAAGTTGACGGATAGAGTGCTCAATGAGCTTCATGAGGGTCATCTGGGTGGGGTAAAAATGAAGAACATAGCCAGAGCGTTTGTGTGGTGGTTGGGAATCGATAGAGAAATCGAAGAGATGACCAAGAGTTGTGCAGGATGCCAGAAGGTCCAAAACGCCCCACCACAAGCTCCTCTGCATCCATGGGAGTAGCCCTCATCTCCATGGCAAAGGGTGCACATTGATTTTGCTGGTCCCTTCATGGACTCGATGTTTTTAATTGCGGTGGATGCACATTCAAAGTGGCCAGAGGTAATAAAAATGTCCTCAACCACCACGGAAAAAACTATCACAGTCTTACGAACCATATTCGCCAGGAATGGGCTGCCTGAAAAGATTTGCTCTGATAATGGACCACAGTTTGTGTCTGAAGAGTTCCGGAGGTTCTTAAAGAACAATGGTTTTAAGCATTACACATCTGCCCCATATCATCCAGCCACTAATGGATTGGCCGAGAGGTTTGTCCAAACATTCAAGAAGGCTATCAAGGCAATGTGTAATGAAGATATACCCCTACAACACAAAGTGGACAACTTCTTGTTTGCCTACCGGAATGCGACACATGCGGTTACCAACCAAACTCCAGCCATGATGTTCTTCAATCGAAGACTACGATGCCACTTGGATTTGGTTAAGCCAAACGTCCGAAGAGATGTGGAGAACAGGCAGTTTCAGAATATGAATGAAAGGCCGACCACGAGTCCAGTTTTGGCCCGGGACTAACGCACTGAGAAATGGCAGCCAGGAACGATTTGTACACGGCAAGGACCTCTCATGTATACCGTAGACGTTGGAGAGAGCATTGTAAGATGCCATGCTGACCAGATTCTAGAGTCACTGGAAAACGTCAACTCCACACCACGATCTGATACACCTGGCAATGAAATCGACGTACCAATTGCAGCTACCGCAGAACCGGTGATATTGGAAGCAGACGAACCAAACAACAACATTGATCCCAACTCAACATTGCCAGAAGAACCTGATACACCAAAGAGGCGTTATCCAGACAGAATCAGGAAGCCTCCTCAAAGACTGAACTTATAATTGCTTAAACTTAACCAATGTATCTAGCAACCGTAATTGTGATTGCAATTAGTTATCATTTAGTTGTTAAATGAATGTTATGTACTGTTTATCTAATGGGGAGGAATTGTTGTGTATGTACCTTTAAGAGAATAACTGTTCTCAGACTGCAGTACCGGCAGTGACCACCCCTGTATAAAAGGCGCTAGTGAGCCACTGTTGTTTTCAGTTTCACTATTGACTTCCACCAGTAAAGACTTGTTTTGTTCAACTCCTGCTGTCCGTGTCTCAATCATTCACGGACATAATAGCGGGAAGCGCCATTTTTTTTCCAGGATGCCTAAGGCTGGCAATATTGATGCTTTTGATAATGATATAGAGGATTGGACCACATATGTGGAAAGAGTGGAGGTATATTGCACAGCAAATGGAATAGAAAATGATAAAAACGCGTCAGTACTTCTAAATCTAATGGACGCAAAGACATACAGGCTGTTACGAAACTTAATCACTCCAGCCAAACCAAAGGACAAGAATTTTAAGGAAATTGTTGATACCCTACAGGAGCACTTAAACCCAACACCGCTGCTGATAGCGGAACGATTCAAATTCTTCAAGAGGAATCAGCACAAGAATGAAAGTAACACTGATTACCTCACCGAATTAAGAAAGCTAGCAAAGCACTGCCAATTCGGGGCAGGACTGGTAGATTCTCTTCGAGACAAATTCGTCTGCGGTCTCCTAAGTGAAGGAACACAAAAAAGGCTGCTTTCTGAGAAAGATTTGACACTGGACAAGGCTTTCAGTATGGCTGTATCATACGAAGCAGCTGCAAGAGGAGCTGCAGAGATACAGCAAAAGACACAGGACTTCGGCACCCATGAAATGACACAGGGTTTCGAGAGATGTTATCGCTGCGGCAGATCCACTCATGACCAGAGGGACTGCTGGTTCAAGGACAAAGCATGCAGGCAATGCGGAAAGATTGGACACATTGCACGGGTATGTCGATCGGGACAAAAAAAATCCACGGACAGGAAAAAAAAAATCAATAAAGAAAAGTACAGAAAGGTACAAATGATGACGGACAGTAGCTCCGAAGACCAGAAGAGCGATAGCGACTCCGGAAACAAGAGACTAAGCTGTCTCAAATTACATAATGTAATTGCCAAAGTAGATTACCAGACCATTTGGGTTACCCTCACGATGGCAGGGTCCCCAGTTAAAATGGAGCTAGATACAGGATCAGCTCTGACCGTCATAAATTGACGGGATTACGAGCGGCTATTTCCGCATATACCTTTAAAAGACACATCCATTATCTTGAAAACATATACGGGGCAGAAAGTATACCCCAAAGGAAAAATAAGGGTGCCTGTTGTATACAACGGCAAGGAAATACAGAAGTTGTATTTATACGTTCTACAAGATGGTGGTCCACCGCTGTTGGGACGTGAATGGATCAGGAAGATACGTTTAGACTGGCACTCCATTCAGGCACTGACGGTAACCAGTAAGAAAAAAAATGATGATGAAGTCATACCTGAACGATTAAAAGACATCTTGGCCAACGCCAAGGAAGTGTTTCAAGAGAAACTAGGAACCTTGAAAGGCATCACCGCCTCAATAAAAGTGGAAGATGCGGCAATTCCCAAGTTTTTTAAGGCAAGGCCGGTGCCATACGCAATTCGTCCAGCAGTCAAGGCAGAGCTGGAGAATTTGGAAAAGGCAGGCGTATTATCCAAGATAGATTGGAGCGAGTGGGCAACACCCATCGTCCCGGTCATGAAGAAAACGTTGAATAATGATAAATCTGAAGAACAGAGAAAAATTCACATCTGTGGAGACTTCAAGGTGACTGTAAACCCGGTCCTTCACACGGTACAGTATCCTCTTCCGTGGATAGAAGATATTTTTGCCTCACTATCCGGAGGGAAACGTTTCACCAAAATTGACTTGGCACAGGCACATCTACAGATGGAGGTTGAAGAGGCCTCTAAAAAGTATCTCACGATAAATACACACAAAGGCCTGTACCAGTACAATCGACTGGTTTTCGGAGTAGCATCAGCTCCAGCTATCTGGCAAAGAGCTATGGAGCAAGTCCTCCAAGGGATTCCGGGGACTCAATGCTACCTAGACGACATCCTTGTAACAGGAGAAAACGACAACGAGCACCTTGCCAATTTGGAGCAGGTACTCACTAGGCTGAGAGAACGGGGCCTATGAGCAAATCGCCCCAAGTGTGAATTTTTCCAGAAACAAATATCATATTGTGGCCACATAATTAATAAGGAAGGATTGCATAAGTCACCTGAAAAAATTGAAGCGGTCATAAAAGCCCCAGCACCTGAAAATGTTTCACAATTAAGGTCGTTCCTGGGATTGATAAATTACTATCATAAATTTTTACCGAACTTGTCAACTGTTCTGCACCCTCTTAACGAACTGCTACAAACAGGAGTAATTTGGAAATGGAGCGAAGACTGTAAATGTGCCTTCCATAAATGCAAAGACTTTATCACGGCCAAGGAAGTTTTGGCTCATTACAACCCATCACTGCCAATCAGACTGGCGTGCGATGCATCCCCTTACGGCGTAGGAGCGGTATTATCGCATAGATTCCCTGATGGCTCGGAACGGCCGATAGCTTTTGCGTCACGCTCATTGAACTCAGCTGAGCATAACTATGCCCAAATCGACAGGGAAGCACTCAGCCTGGTATGGGGAGTGAAGAAATTCAACCATTACCTACACGGACAAAAATTTACCTTGTTGACTGACCATCAACCCCTCATCTCCATATTCAACCCTAAAAAGGGTGTTCCCATTATGACAGCGCAAAGGCTACAGAGGTGGTCCCTTTTTCTAGGGGCACACCAATATGACATAGAATACAAAGGATCAAAACAGCATGGGAATGCTGACGGTTTATCGCGCCTACCGTTGCCAACGGTAGAAGAGGCACCTACAGTAGACCCAGTGGAGATGTTCCACTCTACCATAGTGGAATGTCTACCAGTAACAAATTCTGCCATTGAAAGGGAAACAAGAAATGACCCGACTCTCTCACGGGTCTACAATTTAACAGTGAAGGGATGGCCAGCACATGGCGAACCACTGTTGCCAGCATTCTCGCAAAGAAGAGAACAGCTGTCAGTGTGCCGAGGAACCTTGATGTGTGGATCCAGAGTGGTGATTCCACCCAAACTCCAGGATAAAGTGCTAAAGGAGCTTCATGAGGGGCATCTGGGTGGAGTGAAAATGAAGAACCTAGCCAGGGCGTTTGTATGGTGGCCAGGTATCGATGGAGACATCGAAGAAATGACCAAGAGCTGCCTAGGATGCCAGAAGGTCCAAAACGCTCCACCACAAGCCCCTCTACATCCATGGGAGTGGCCCTCATCTCCATGGCAAAGGGTACACATCGGCTTTGCTGGTCCATTTATGGACTCAATGTTCTTAATCGCGGTTGATGCACACTCCAAGTGGCCGGAGGTAATAAAGATGTCCTCCACCACCACAGAAAAAACCATCACAGTATTAAGGACCATATTTGCCAGGAATGCGCTGCCTGAACAGATCTGTTCTGTTAATGGACCGCAATTTGTGTCTGAAGAATTCAGGAAGTTCTTAAAAAACAATGGGGTTAAGCACTACACGTCCGCCCCATACCATCCCGCCACCAATGGATTGGCTGAAAGGTTTGTCCAGACCTTCAAGAAGGCCATAAAGGCCATGGGTAATGAAGACATAAAACTTCAGCATAAGGTAGATAACTTCTTGTTTGCATACAGGAATGCAACACATATGGTTACAAACCAAACTCCCGCCATGATGTTCTTCAATAGAAGCCTAAGATGCCGGCTGAATTTGATCAAGCCAAACATCAGAAGGGACGTGGAGAACTGGCAATTTCAAGGCATGAATGAAAGGCCAACTAGAACCTTCCAGATAGGTCAACAAGTTTTGGCCCGGGTCTACCGTACCGAGAAATGGCAGCCTGGAACTATTTGCACACGACTAGGACCGCTGATGTATACCGTGGACATTGGAGAAAGCATAATAAGACGCCATGCTGACCAGATCATAGAGTCATCCGAAAAGGGACAACCTACACCACAACTCTATACGCCTAATGATGAAGTAGAGATACCCATAGTATCTACCTCCGATCCGGTGATACTGGAACCAGATGAACCCGACACTGGCATTCAAGCCGAATCAGCCTTGCCAAAAGAACCTACTACACCACCGAAAACTACTACACCACCGAGGCGTTATCCGGACTGAGTCAGGAAGCCTCCAGAGAGACTGACTTATAATTGATTAACTGCAGCAATGTGTAGATTATTGTTCTTGTAACATGTAATTAATGATTACTTAAAATATTATGTACTGGTTGGCTAAAAGGGGAGGAATTGTTGTGTATGTGCCTTTAAGAGCCCCCTTTGTACTGTAATGCCGGTAATGGCCACTCGGGCTATATAAGCCTGTATATTGTGTAGTATCAGTTAGTTCACCTCCAGACTTTGTTCAGTAAACACCTGTGAAACTAACTCCTGCCTTCAGTGTCTCCATTAACACACAGATACAACAGCACCGTTGCCAAGTTTATGCGCTTGTGTATGGGCCAAACAGTCCCCATAGCAACGGGGTGCACTTGTGCGACGTGCAGATGGGATTCAATGTTCCAATTGTGAGTTTAGCAGCAGCACATTTAAGTGAGACCTGCAAAGAAATGCCACTTTCGGTTAACAAACTAGCCCAAAAATTAGGCACCTGCCCAAAGCCATTTTTCCCCACACAGCATGAAAAAACCTAACCTAATTGTCTTGCCAAATCTGGCAACACTGACCCCAACCTAGTGCCATCAAATCCCAGGCTCATCCACTCCACACTACAACATCCAGGTTGCTTATATTACTAAAACCCAGGACCTCCCCCTTACCAGTGCTGCTAATCAATTAGGTACCGACTATTATCTTGCTGTGTATCCTGGACTTTAAAAAAAAGTAAAAATTGAGAGCATAGGTAAAGGTACATATAATAAAGAACACTGTTTTATAGTTTTTCATGGAAAACTGCAAATTCAATCCCCAAAGTGTTAAGTCTGTGAATTATTTAGTTAATTAAGACACAGACTAATGAGTAACAATAAAAACAGGTCTTTACTGGTTGGAGGTAGGGACTATACTGAATACAAGATTACTGCACAGTGCTTATATACCGGTGTGTTCACCCCCGGTATTACGTCTACAGCAGCCTGAGAAAGTAGTACATCTCTTAAGGTGGAACAGGCTTAAGCTCTCTTAAGGTGGAACAGGTTACATACACAACACTCCTCCCTTCTTAGCTTTATAGTCATCCCCCCCATTTAACATAACGTAATAACATATATACATATATAACTTCATGTTTAACGTAACATATCACAGATTCAGTCTCTGCGGAAAACAGTTCACAGATTCAATCTCTGTGGTATAGTCGGTTCACGTTACTCATTCAATAGTCCTTTCATGGATTTAACAGCTTGAACTTCCGAACTGATTTGGCTCCGTTCGGAGGGACCACGTGTGTGATCTGGTAGAGGTGATAATGGTTCAGATGGGTCATCTTCTGTTTTTACTTTTCCTTTTCTGCTTCTTGGAGACTCTCTGGGCTCCATTGTCAGCTGCCACAGCTGCCAGCTGCATGCGCAGTTCCTCCTTCTCTTCCTCCTGTTTCCGTCGTAGAGCCAGCTTCTCCCGATGTTCCGTAGACTTTTGGTTCTCCTCCATGATTTCTGTACTTTGGGAGTCGAAGTTACAAGCTGGGCAGGACAGGACATCGTAATATTCGGTGTCGTCCACCAGGTCATGGTAATATTCGGTGTCGTCCTGAGCTAGACCAGTGAGAGGGTCGTCTATTTCCTCCATACCCAGCTGGACGTTAGCCAGCTCTTGTTCCAAATCCAGACATCTTTCCTGAAGAGACTTCTTCATGTGTACCTCTGCATCCAGCTTTTTCTGGGCTTTCAGCAAGTCGTTTACTAGTGACCTCATTTGTGATTTTAATACTTCAACTTCCTTTGGAGATTGATTGATCGGACTATGCAATCCCTCTACCGGAGCAGCTGTTTCAGCGGTCTGTTGTTCTACATTGACTTGAGTCAGCGTACTTTTGGCATCCAATGGCTGCTCTGTTGCAGTCGTTTCAGTCTGTGTCGTCACATCAGCCATCTCAATGACTTTTGAGAGCTCCGAACCCTTTTCCTTTGAAGATCGCAGCTCGTGTTCAAGTTTTTCCCATTTCAGAGTCTTGTCCCTCAGCATATGAAGGAGTTGGCTGACCGTTAACTCTTCTGACACCAGATTATGGCACGCACGTTCAGAACCTGAATCAGCTTTGATTCGTTCGGCCTCCTCGCGCAGATGGTTGGTGTGCTCCTGCTCCATTTTCTCCATCAGTTGCTTCTGTTGACTTTCCAGATTCTCCCACTCTGTAACAAAGAACTTTTTTATTTCATTCATCTCTTGCTCAAAACGGCGAATCATTTGTTCTAATTGCTGTTGTAGTTTGAAATGGAGTTGAGTTCGAGCCCAGTGTCCCTCAAAAATGTGCATATCAGTAGACTTGACAGACTCAGAATTCTCTGTTAAACTATGTTGTTGTTGCTCAGTGGAATTCTGTGCTGAAACTTTGTCTTTTGCACATGGGTTGGTCTTACCATCATCAGTTCTAGAGTCTGGGCTGATTATCTGCACCGAGTTCTCACTCTTTATGGCTTTTAGCGAATGCCAGTCCATATTTATGTTTCTAAACCACTCCCGGCCTAGTAGTGGTGGACCTCCCTCCGGTAGCACATATAAGTCCATTATTTGACTTCCTTCGCCCTTGTTGGCCACTGCAACCTTTATTGTCCCGATGGGGTACACTCTCTGCCCCGTGTAGGTTGTCAATATAATCTCCGTATCCGGTAGGGGAATATGTTGGAATAACCTTCTGTAATCTTTCTTATTCATGACCGACAATGCCGATCCAGTGTCCAATTCCATTTTTACTTGGACTCCTTCTATCTGAAGAGTAACCCAAATTGTCTGGAGGTCTGCACCCTTACCAACGTTGAGTACCCTTAAGCTAGCCAGTTCAATACTGCTTAAGCCAGCCAGTTCATTACTGCTAGCGTCTGAATCGGACTCCTGTTCGGCCACCTTGTGTACCTTTGCGTATTTCCCTTGCGGTGACTTCTTGTTGCTGGTCTTCTTCCCTGACCTGCATACTCTAGCTATATGTCCAAGCCTACCACATGTTCTGCATTCTTGGTTTTTAAACCAACACTGGTTCTGATCATGCGTTGTCTTTCCACAACGATAACATTTGCCAGAACTCACACCCAATTTGTGTGCACTGAGCTCCGGTGACCGTAGCTGCATTACTGCCGTGCCTCTCGCTGCGGCTTCGTGTGCTGCTGCCATAGTGACCGCCTTCTCAAGCGTCAGCTCATTCTCCTCGAGCAGTCGCTTTTGTGTATCCTGTTTAAATAAACCACACACAAATTTGTCTCGTAGTGCATCTGTCAGTCCCGTTCCAAACTGGCAATATTTCGCTAATTTACGCATTTCCAGCAAATATTCAGCATTGCTTTCATGCTGTAGCTGCCTTCTGTCATAAAATTTAAATCGTTCCGCTAGCATCAGCGGCGTGGGGTTTAGATGATCTTTCAGGACAGTAACAATCTCATCGAACGTCTTATCCGTCGGTTCATCTGGTGATAACAGGTGTTTCAATTGCCCGTATGTCTTCGCACCCATTAAATTTAATAATGTTAGAGCTTTATCTTGGTCACGAATTTTATTGGCCTTACAATAATTTTTTACTCTTTCAACATATATGGCCCAATCTTCGAGGTCACTATCAAAGGTGCTAATATTCCCGTGTTTAGGCATTGTAGATTTGCAATTTCTCAGATTTTATTTTCTTTACTTGTTATCAAAGATGGCGGCTTCCCGCTCTTGCCGTCGTCCTCCGCCCACAAAATGGCGGTTTTCCCGCGCTTGGCGGTCTTCACCCATCCCCCGACGCCGTCTCCCTTCAGCCCCCGAGTGCGGCCCTTATCTTCGCCGCGATCGCCCGAGTGCGGCCCTTATCAGCGGATGCGATCGATGGCCCGGCTGCGCCTCGCACTTGAAAGCGGCCCGGCCCTTATCAGTGCTTGCGATCGATGGCCCGGCTGCGCCTCGCACTCCAAAGCCCTTATCTCCCGATCGCGATCGATGACCCGCGCTGTGCACCGCGGCTCTCGCGCCTTCAATTTCTGCAGCTGCTGCCCTTTCAGCCCGAGTGCGGCCCTTATCGGTGGTTGCGATCGATGGCCCAGCTGCGCCCCTCACTTCAAAGCGGCCCGGCCCTTATCTGCCGATCGCTATCGCCCTGTACCTCTGCCTTCCCCAGCCCTGTCTTCTACTCCGGTACACAAGCTGATGGAGGCTTCAGGGTCCTAATGCCTGTCGCTTCCAGTGGGGTGGTGTGGTTTGAAACCTCTCTTCAACCGCCGTGGAATAACTGCCGCAGGGTAAGAACCTGACTCGTCGCCAGTGTTAAGTCTGTGAATTATTTAGTTAATTAAGACACAGACTAATGAGTAACAATAAAAACAGGTCTTTACTGGTTGGAGCTAGGGACTATACTGAATACAAGATTACTGCACAGTGCTTATATACCGGTGTGTTCACCCCCGGTATTACATCTACAGCAGCCTGAGAAAGTAGTACATCTCTTAAGGTGGAACAGACTTAAGCTCTCTTAAGGTGGAACAGGTTACATACACAACACAAAGAACTGGTAAAAATCCCAGAATACCATGTGATGAAATCACTCTGACTTATTTATTCACTAAGTTGGTATCTCTGATATACTACATGGCACACTATCCCTTTGAGCAACACCATAGGAATGGAACAGGAGTAGGCCAGTTAGCCCCTCGAGCCTGCTCTGGCATTTAATGAGATAATGGCTGATCTGTGACCTAACTCCATATACCTGCCTTTGCCTTTGGAGGTGGGGGTATTCCCATGCTCCTGCTTCCCTTGTCCTGCTAGGTGGGAGAGGTCGCCGGTTTGGGAGGTGCTGCCGAAGAAGCCTTGGCGAGTTGCTGCAGTGCATCTTGTAGATGGTACACACTGCAGTCACGGTACGCCGGTGGTGGAGGGAGTGAATGTTTAAGGTGGTGGATGGGTTGTGAATGAAGCTACTTGTCCTGGATGGTGTCGAGCTTCTTGAGTGTTGTTGGAGCTGTATTCATCAAGGGAAATGGAGTGTATTCCTTCACACTCCTCGCACGCAAGGGCTGTAGAACTGGAAAGCAGAGGGAGTTAGAGTGTGGGAGAGGGGCAATGATATGGTGCAATGGGTAAGGATTTCAGGAATGGGAGTGTGTGTGTGGGACAGGAATGTACAGCTTTTGGGGGAAACACGAGAGGAAAGATTGTTCCATAGGCACTACAATTGTCTGCTCTGAATTTCTGTCCTGTACTTACAGTGATGACTTTTGTAATCTCCTTTTTTCAGGGTATGAGAAGGGGAGGAATTGCAGACAAGAAACTCAAACCAAACATCATGCCAAGATCTGACAGTCACTCGATTCATCAGGACCTGAATATCATCGGCCTTTGAATGAGGAAGGAGAAATCTTTCCCTGTTCTTGTGTGCGGGAAAGGATTTTAAACATTATTGTGACTGGGAAAGCACCGAGACCCATTTATACTTGAGCGAGAATGTTCCACTGCACAGACTGTTTGAAGAGCTTTAACACAGCCTGAAAAACCTTCACACCATTCACAGCGGGAAGAAACCGTACACGTGTTCTGTGTGTGGACGAGGCTTCAACCGATCGTCCAACCAGGAGAGACGGATGGACCATGGAGAAACCGTGGGAATGTGGGGACTGATAGAAGGGATTCAATTATCCGTCTGAGATGCAAATTCATCGGTGCAGACACACTGGGGAGAGACTGTTCACCTGCTCCGTATGTGGGATGGGATTCAGTCGGTCATACATCCTGCTGAAAAACCAGCGAGTTCACACTGACGAGAGACTGTTCAGTTGCTTTCACTGTGGGAAGAGATTCCGTCATCCCACCTCATTGAACACCAGCATGTTCACACTGGAGCGAATCCGTTCACCTGCTCTGCGTGCAAGGGATTCACAAGGTCATTCAGTCTGCTGAAATACCAGCAAATTCATTCTGAAAGCAAACCTTATAAAAGTTCTTGTAAGTATTGGTGTGTATAGATTATTAAATAGAATACACTGGTTGACATATTGAATTATATCAATATGAAGATAGAATAACTAGGGATTAAGTTAGGTTAAAACACGCTCCAGATAGACACACATCTGCTGCCGAGCATGGGTCAGTGTGAAGATTGAATTTAATGCCAGCAGGGTGTCTGGAGGACTGCTGGGGAGTGTGGCCAGAGAATCAGTCCCTTTTGTAAAGGACATTGGAAGCTGTGAGGGTTTGAAGGTTACAGAATCAGGTAATTAACACTCTTGTGTGGGAGTGTAAAGAACAAACTAACAGAGATTAATGGGCAAGCACAATCAATGAGAACAGCTCACCGCCCCATTCAACTAGCAGCTCACTGGCCCACTGGCCCACTAAACCAGCAGCTCACTGGCCCACTAAACCAGCAGCTCACTGCCCCACTAAACCAGCAACTCACTGCCCCATTAAACCAGCAGCTCACTGCCCCACTAAACCAGCAGCTCACTTCACCGCTGGAGGGCTGTGGGGTATATCAGTGTGTTACAGTGAGGGCTGTGGGGTATTTCCGTGTGTTACATTGACAGGTGTCGGGTATATCAGTGTTACAGTGACGGGTGTGGGGTACATGAGTGTGTTACAGTGAGGTGTGTGGGGTATATGAGTGTTACAGTGAGGAATGTGGGTTATATCAGTGTTACAGTGAGGGGTGTGGGGTATATCAGTGTTGCAGTGAGGGGTGTGGGGTATGAGTGTGTTACAGTGAGGGGTGTGGGGTATATCAGTGTTACAGTGAGGGGTGTGGGGTATATGAGTGTGTTACAGTGAGGGGTGTGGGGTATATCAGTGTTAAAGTGAGGGGTGTGGGGTATATGAGTGTGTTACAGTGAGGGGTGTGGGGTATATCAGTGTTACAGTGAGGGGTGTGGGGTATATGAGTGTTACAGTGAGGGGTGTGGGGTATATCAGTGTTACAGTGAGGGGTGTGGGTTATATCAGTGTTACAGTGAGGAGTGTGGGGTATATCAGTGTTACAGTGAGGGGTGTGGGGTATATCAGTGTTAGAGTGAGAGGTGTGGGGTATATCAGTGTTACAGTGAGGGGTGTGGGGTATATGAGTGTGTTACAGTGAGGGGTGTGGGGTATATCAGTGTTACAGTGAGGGGTGTGGGGAATATCAGTGTTACATTGAGGGGTGTGGGATACATCAGTGTTAGAGTGAGAGGTGTGGGGTATATAAGTGTTACAGTGAGAGGTGTGGGGTATATGAGTGTGTTACAGTGAGGGGTGTGGGGTATATCAGTGTTACAGTGAGGGGTGTGGGTTATATCAGTGTTACAATGAGGGGTGTGGGGTATATCAGTGTTACAGTGAGGGGTGTGGGGTATATCAGTGTTACAGTGAGGGGTGTGGGGTATATTAGTGTTACAGTGAGGGGTGTGGGGTATATCAGTGTTGCAGTGAGGGGTGTGGGGTATATCAGTGTGTTACAGTGAGGGGTGTGGGGTATATCAGTGTTACAGTGAGGGGTGTGAAATATATCAGTGTTACAGTGAGGGGTGTGGGGTATATCAGTGTTACAGTGAGGGGTGTGGGGTATATTAGTGTTACAGTGAGGGGTGAGGCGTATATCGGAGTGTTACAGTGAGGGGTGTGAGGTATATCAGTGTTACAGTGAGGGGTGTGGGGTATATCAGTGTTACAGTGAGGGGTGTGGGGTATATCAGTGTTACACTGAGGGGTGTGGGGTATACCAGTGTTACAGTGAGGGGTGTGGGGTATATCAGTGTTACAGTGAGGGGTGTGGGGTATATCGGAGTGTTACAGTGAGGGGTGTGGGGTATATCGGAGTGTTACAGTGAGGGGTGTGGGGTATATCAGTGTTACAGTGAGGGGTGTGGGGTATATCAGTGTTACAGTGAGGGGTGTGGGGTATATCAGTGTTACAGTGAGGGGTGTGGGGTATATCAGTGTTACAGTGAGGGGTGTGGGGTATATCGGAGTGTTACAGTGGGAGGTGTGGAGTATATCAGTGTTACAGTGAGGGGTGTGGGGTATATCAGTGTTACAGTGAGGGGTGTGGGGTATATCAGTGTTACAGTGAGCGGTGTGGGGTATATCGGAGTGTTACAGTGAGGGGTGTGGGGTATATCAGTGTTACAGTAAGGGGTGTGGGGTTTATCAGTATGTTACAGTGAGGGGTGTGGGGTATATCAGTGTTACAGTGAGGGGTGTGAGGTATATCAGTGTTACAGTGAGGGGTGTGGGGTATATCAGTGTTACAGTGAGGGGTGTGGGGTATATCAGTGTTACAGTGAGGGGTGTGAGGTATATCAGTGTTACAGTGAGGGGTGTGGGGTATATCAGTGTTACAGTGAGGGGTGTGGGGTCTATCAGTGTTACAGTGAGGGGTGTGGGGTATATCAGTGTTACAGTGAGGGGTGTGGGGTATATCAGTGTTACAGTGAGGGGTGTGGGGTATATCGGAGTGTTACAGTGAGGGGTGTGGGGTATATCAGTGTTACAGTGAGGGGTGTGGGGTATATCAGTGTTACAGTGAGGGGTGTGGGGTATATCAGTGTTACAGTGAGGGGTGTGGGGTATATCAGTGTTACAGTGAGGGGTGTGGGGTATATGAGTGTTACAGTGAGGAATGTGGGTTATATCAGTGTTACAGTGAGGGGTGTGGGGTATATCAGTGTTGCAGTGAGGGGTGTGGGGTATGAGTGTGTTACAGTGAGGGGTGTGGGGTATATCAGTGTTACAGTGAGGGGTGTGGGGTATATGAGTGTGTTACAGTGAGGGGTGTGGGGTATATCAGTGTTAAAGTGAGGGGTGTGGGGTATATGAGTGTGTTACAGTGAGGGGTGTGGGGTATATCAGTGTTACAGTGAGGGGTGTGGGGTATATGAGTGTTACAGTGAGGGGTGTGGGGTATATCAGTGTTACAGTGAGGGGTGTGGGTTATATCAGTGTTACAGTGAGGAGTGTGGGGTATATCAGTGTTACAGTGAGGGGTGTGGGGTATATCAGTGTTAGAGTGAGAGGTGTGGGGTATATCAGTGTTACAGTGAGGGGTGTGGGGTATATGAGTGTGTTACAGTGAGGGGTGTGGGGTATATCAGTGTTACAGTGAGGGGTGTGGGGTATATCAGTGTTACATTGAGGGGTGTGGGATACATCAGTGTTAGAGTGAGAGGTGTGGGGTATATCAGTGTTACAGTGAGAGGTGTGGGGTATATGAGTGTGTTACAGTGAGGGGTGTGGGGTATATCAGTGTTACAGTGAGGGGTGTGGGGTATATCAGTGTTACAATGAGGGGTGTGGGGTATATCAGTGTTACAGTGAGGGGTGTGGGGTATATCAGTGTTACAGTGAGGGGTGTGGGGTATATTAGTGTTACAGTGAGGGGTGTGGGGTATATCAGTGTTGCAGTGAGGGGTGTGGGGTATATCAGTGTGTTACAGTGAGGGGTGTGGGGTATATCAGTGTTACAGTGAGGGGTGTGAAATATATCAGTGTTACAGTGAGGGGTGTGGGGTATATCAGTGTTACAGTGAGGGGTGTGGGGTATATTAGTGTTACAGTGAGGGGTGAGGCGTATATCGGAGTGTTACAGTGAGGGGTGTGGGGTATATCAGTGTTACAGTGAGGGGTGTGGGGTATATCAGTGTTACAGTGAGGGGTGTGGGGTATATCAGTGTTACACTGAGGGGTGTGGGGTATACCAGTGTTACAGTGAGGGGTGTGGGATATATCAGTGTTACAGTGAGGGGTGTGGGGTATATCGGAGTGTTACAGTGAGGGGTGTGGGGTATATCGGAGTGTTACAGTGAGGGGTGTGGGGTATATCAGTGTTACAGTGAGGGGTGTGGGATATATCAGTGTTACAGTGAGGGGTGTGGGGTATATCAGTGTTACAGTGAGGGGTGTGGGGTATATCGGAGTGTTACAGTGGGAGGTGTGGAGTATATCAGTGTTACAGTGAGGGGTGTGGGGTATATCAGTGTTACAGTGAGGGGTGTGGGGTATATCAGTGTTACAGTGAGCGGTGTGGGGTATATCGGAGTGTTACAGTGAGGGGTGTGGGGTATATCAGTGTTACAGTAAGGGGTGTGGGGTTTATCAGTATGTTACAGTGAGGGGTGTGGGGTATATCAGTGTTACAGTGAGGGGTGTGAGGTATATCAGTGTTACAGTGAGGGGTGTGGGGTATATCAGTGTTACAGTGAGGGGTGTGGGGTATATCAGTGTTACAGTGAGGGGTGTGAGGTATATCAGTGTTACAGTGAGGGGTGTGGGGTATATCAGTGTTACAGTGAGGGGTGTGGGGTATATTAGTGTTACAGTGAGGGGTGTGGGGTATATCGGAGTGTTACAGTGAGGGGTGTGGGGTATATCAGTGTTACAGTGAGGGGTGTGGGGTATATCAGTGTTACAGTGAGGGGTGTGGGGTATATCAGTGTTACAGTGAGGGGTGTGGGGTATATCAGTGTTACAGTGAGGGGTGTGGGGTATATCAGTGTTACAGTGAGGGGTGTGGGGTATATCAGTGTTACAGTGAGGGGTGTGGGGTATATCAGTGTTACAGTGAGGGGTGTGGGGTATATCAGTGTTACAGTGAGGGGTGTGGGGTATATCACTGTTACAGTGAGGGGTGTGGGGTATATCAGTGTTACAGTGAGGGGTGTGGAGTATATCAGTGTTACAGTGAGGGGTGTGGGGTATATCAGTGTTACAGTGAGGGGTGTGGGGTATATCAGTGTTACAGTGAGGGGTTTGGGGTATATCAGTGTTACAGTGAGGGGTGTGGGGTATAGCAGTGTTACAGTGAGCGGTGTGGGGTATATCGGAGTGTTACAGTGAGGGGTGTGGGGTATATTGGAGTGTTACAGTGGGAGGTGTGGAGTATATCAGTGTTACAGTGAGGGGTGTGGGGTATATCAGTGTTACAGTGAGGGGTGTGGGGTATATCAGTGTTACAGTGAGCGGTGTGGGGTATATCGGAGTGTTACAGTGAGGGGTGTGGGGTATATCAGTGTTACAGTAAGGGGTGTGGGGTTTATCAGTATGTTACAGTGAGGGGTGTGGGGTATATCAGTGTTACAGTGAGGGGTGTGAGGTATATCAGTGTTACAGTGAGGGGTGTGGGGTATATCAGTGTTACAGTGAGGGGTGTGGGGTATATCAGTGTTACAGTGAGGGGTGTGAGGTATATCAGTGTTACAGTGAGGGGTGTGGGGTATATCAGTGTTACAGTGAGGGGTGTGGGGTATATCAGTGTTACAGTGAGGGGTGTGGGGTATATCGGAGTGTTACAGTGAGGGGTGTGGGGTATATCAGTGTTACAGTGAGGGGTGTGGGGTATATCAGTGTTACAGTGAGGGGTGTGGGGTATATCAGTGTTACAGTGAGGGGTGTGGGGTATATCAGTGTTACAGTGAGGGGTGTGGGGTATATCAGTGTTACAGTGAGGGGTGTGGGGTATATCAGTGTTACAGTGAGGGGTGTGGGGTATATCAGTGTTACAGTGAGGGGTGTGGGGTATATCAGTGTTACAGTGAGGGGTGTGGGGTATATCACTGTTACAGTGAGGGGTGTGGGGTATATCAGTGTTACAGTGAGGGGTGTGGAGTATATCAGTGTTACAGTGAGGGGTGTGGGGTATATCAGTGTTACAGTGAGGGGTGTGGGGTATATCAGTGTTACAGTGAGGGGTTTGGGGTATATCAGTGTTACAGTGAGGGGTGTGGGGTATATCAGTGTTACAGTGAGGGGTGTGGGGTATATCAGTGTTACAGTGAGGGGTGTGGAGTATATCAGTGTTACAGTGAGGGGTGTGGGGTATATCAGTGTTACAGTGCGGGGTGTGGGGTATATCAGTGTTGCAGTGAGGGGTGTGGGGTATATCAGTGTTACAGTGAGTGGTGTGGGGTATTTCAGAAGGGAATTGGATAAGTGGCTGAAGGAAAAAGAATTGCAGGGCTCTGGGGACAGGGTGGGGGAGTGGGACTTGCTGAAGCGCTCTTGCAGAGAGCTGGCACGGGCTCGATGGGCCGCAAGGCCTCCTTCTGTGCTGTTACCATTCTATGATTCTCTAGAGCCAGAGATGTACAACAACAATAACTTGTATTTAAATAGCGCCTTTAACGTAGTAAAATGTCCCAAAGCGGTTCACAGGAGTATTTTAAGACAAACAATTTTGACACCGAGCCACATAAGGATAAATTAGGACAGGCCACTAAAAGCTTGGTCAAAGTGGGAGGTTTTAATGAGCGTCTTCAAGGAGGAAAGAGAGGTAGCGAGGCGGAGAGGTTTAGGCAGGGAATTCCAGAGCTGAGGGCCTTGGTAACAGAAGGCACGGCCACCAAATGTTGAGCGATTATAATCAGGGATGCACAAGAGAGCAGAATTAGAGGAGCGCAGATATCTCGGGGGGTGGGGGGGCGGAGTTGTGGGCTGAAGGAGATTAGAAATAGGAAGGGGCGAGGCCATGGAGGGATTTGAAAACAAGGATGAGAATTTTGAAATCGAGGTGCTGCTTCACCGGGAGCCAGTGAAGGTTAGCGAGCACAGGGGAGATGGGCGAACGGGACTTGGTACGAGTTAGGACACGGGCAGCCAAGTTTTGGATGACCTCCAGTTTACATAGGGTGGAATGTGGGAGGCCAGCCAGGAATAGTCAAGTCTAGAAGTAACAATGGATGAGGGTTTCAGCAGCAGATAAGATGAGGCAAGGACGGAGACGGGCGATGTTACGGAGGTGGAAGTAGGCGGTCTTTGTTACACTGCGGATATGTGGTCGGAAGCTCATTTCGGGGTGAAATATTACACCAAGGTTGTGAACAGTGTGGGACTAGGGACAGGGTCACTGGCAAGGCTTGGAAGCTAAACAAAGCCAGGCCTGGTTAGTAGCTGGAGGGGTGACCATCAGGGAAGGCCAGGTGCAGAAGGTCACGGAAGGAGCTCCGAGGAGGGGCGGTTGGTGAGAAGGTCACGGAAGGAGCCCCGGGAGGGGCTGCTGGTGAGCAGGCCCGGGCGTTGGGCTGAAGATTGTCGGAATGGTGGAAATGGAATGGCGGCGCGCACAGACGCAGCGGCTTTGCTTCTCCCAGGACGGTGCTATTTACCTTTAATGTTAATGTTATTTGTACTGGACTCATGGGAGCTTGCAAGATCACATTTCGTTGTTCATGTACTTGTGCATTGTACAATGACAATAAAGTTGAACTATTATTATTATTAGATGTTTGGGAGAGGGATGGAGTAATAAAACCGATGCAAATAAAACTCGGGGGAGATGTAGGGCAGGATCCCGGTTCATTCCTGGAGACGGGACTGATTGTACACCCTGTGTTCATGCCCAGTGAGACTGCACACCAGGAGCAGAGCCTGGTCAATGTGACCCTGTGACACCTCTGTTGCATCCGTGTATAATAAGACACAGACTGCGGAGAACGGTACAACACTTCTTTCGCGTCAGTTAGGAGCTTCAACAGTCGCCATCCTTTTTTCAGCCACAGTCAGTGCCTGTATGGAATGCCAATCCAGTTGTATTTTCCGGATCCATTCACGTCCCAGTAATGGTGGTCCTCCATCTTGCAATACATACAGGTCTAGTTTTGGTGTTTCCTTACCGTTATATATAATGGTCACCCTTACTTTTCCTTTGGGGTCGACTTTTTGCCCCGTGTACGTCTTCAAAATAATTTTTGTGTCTCTCAAGGGTATGTGTGAGAATAGTCGCTCGTAGTCTCATCGGTTTATGACTGTTAGGGCTGATCCTGTGTCCAATTCCATCTTTACCTGGACTCCTGCTATCTTGAGAGTGACCCAAATGGTTCGGTGATCCTCCGTTGTGATCACATTATGTAGTTTCAGACAACTCAGTTCCCTGCTTTCGGAGTCGTTCTCACTCTTTTGTTCGTCTGAACTATTCTCCGTTGTCTTATGTACCTTCTTGTACTTCCCTTTGGTCAGTTTCTTATTGTTGGTTTTCTTTCCCGGCCTGCAGACTCGTGCTATGTGTCCTACTTTTCCACACTGTCTGCACACTTTGTCTTTGAACCAGCAATCATTCTGGTCGTGTGTTGTTCTGCCGCAGCGATAGCACTTCTCTGTTCCGTATGACATTTCGTTTGTGCCATATTCTTGCGGTCTCTGTTGTATCTCTGCAGCGCCCCGTGCTGCTGCTTCATATGATACCGCAATGCTGAAAACCTTTTCCAGCGTAAGGTCCTTTTCAGATAAATGCCGTTTCTGGGTTCCTTCACTTTGAAGCCCACACACAAACTTGTCCCTTAAGGTATCTGCCAGTCCCGCTCCAAACTGGCAGTGTTTCGATAGTTTGTGCAGTTCTGTTAAATAATCAGCATTGCTTTCATCCTTATGCTGGTTCCGTTTGTGAAGCTTGAATCTTTCTGCTATCAGCAGCGGTGTGGGGTTTAAATGTTCCTTTAGTATCGTTACTATGTCTTCAAAACTCTTTTCCATTGGCTTCGTTGGGGTTACTAGATTTTGTAATAAACCATACGTCTTTGCACCCATTAAATTTAACAATACCAACGCATTCTTGTCATCTGACACCCCATTTGCCTTGCAGTACACCTCCATTCGTTTGACATATGTAGTCCAATCATCGACATTTTTGGGTGTGGTATAAAATGGCGTCTCCCAATGGCTTAAAATGGCGTCTCCCGCGCTTTCCTTCCTCCCCCACTGCTGCTGACACCGCTCCCGGCAGTTCTCGTGGCAATGGCGGCGCCCTGTGGGTTTCGTGCGCTTCTCCTGCGCTGCTGCCAACGCCGCTCTCGGCAGTCCTCATGGCAATGGCGTCGCCTTGCGGGTTTCTGCACGTCTCTCTCTCCCTGTCTCTGACGCTGCTCGGCCCCTGAACACTGGCTGCGCCCTGTGCCCTCTCTCTCTCTCTCCCCCGTCGACGCTGCTCGGCCCTTTGCTGTGCCGCTCGGTCGGGCTCTAGCCCGCCGCTGTCCGGGAAGGGTCTGCGCACTACCTGTTGCCAGCCCGTTTTGCTAGACCACCTCGACTGGAAGGCCAAGCCTGGCTCTCGACAGCCTCCCCCGCAATTCTCGAGTCTCTGCTGGATGACTGGGCGGTTGCCTGTGGTCGACGCCCGAGTCTCTGGCCTTGACCTCCAATCCACTGATCTACAGGAACGAATCCCCGGGAGGTGATGCAGAGTTGCAGGTAGGTTCGAACCTGCCTCGTCGCCAATGTTGCGTCCGTGTATAATAAGACACAGACTGCGGAGAACGGTACAACAGGTGTTTACTCAACGTGGCTCACACTGCAACTGATCTGTACAGATTACTACTCAGTGTTATATACAGGTGTGGTCACTGCCGGTACTGCAGTATACATGAGCTGTAAAACATAGTTCCCCCCACAAAGGTATATACTTTACAACCTTGAGTAGGAGGGGCTCCGGCCACTTTGTGACATCGCTCCTTGCTGCTGTGTGATTGGCTCCTGGCTCCTGTGTGATGTCACCTGGAGACAGGGCCTCGCCCCTGGTTACGGCCCATCAGTGGGATGTCAGTGTGGGAGGAGCTGGACTGACAGCTGACACTGGGAGTGAGTTTAGTCCCAATAAACAGGGCAAAGGGCTCAAAGGAACAATTTAATATTAAAGTAAGTAATTCAAACACAATTAATTGCAAATATAATGAAATTAGATACAATCCCAGTCACAAAAACAGTCCCTTGTATTCCAGGTACAGATTCTGGGATTAATATGAATCATTTCTCTATTGACAGTCTCTGGGAGAGAGCAATATCTCAGGAAGGTGGAGAGAGAGAAGTCGAATCATTGCCTCACTCACTGGGACTGGAGAAATGTCGCTGGCTTCACAAAGCAGATCTGGTGGGACCGAGAACCCCCAGTGTCAGACGGGATAAAACAGGAAGCTTCAACAATGATTGGAAAGCTGAGGAACGTTACTGAGAATCCATCAGTCCAGGATTTTGCCGAGGTGAGAGTCTAACCAGATACTGGGAGCTGATCAACATCTGGCATCAGGCTCGGCCTTTGATGCAACAAGTTGAGTGGAGCTTAACTCGGAGATAAACCTTGCCCGTACCTCACCCGGGAGTGTTTGACACTTACATGTAGAGGGATCTTTATTCCGTATTCACCCCGTGCTGTACCTGGGCTGGTTGTGCTTCATTGGGTAGTGTCAAGGGAGCTGTACGCTGCATTGAACACATGCTGTATCTGAGTTGGTTGTGTTGATGAACCAAATTGGAGGGAGCTTTACTCTGTACCTAACCCGTGCTGTACCTGCCCTGGGACTGTTTGATGGGACAGTGTAGAGGGAGCTTTACTCTGTACCTAACCCGTGCCGTACCTGCCCTGGGACTGTTTGATGGGACAGTGTAGAGGGAGCTTTATTCTATATCTAACCCGTGCTGTAGCTGCCCTGGGAGTGTTTGATGGGACAGTGTAGAGGGAGCTTCACTCTGTACCTAACCCGTGCTGTATCTGCCCTGGGAGTGTTTGAAGGGACAGTGTAGAGGGAGCTTTACTCTGTATCTAACCCGTGCTGTACCTGCCCTGGGAGTGTTTGATGGGACAGTGTAGAGGGAGCTTTACTCTGTATCTAACCCGTGCTGCCCTGGGAGTGTTTGATGTGGGCAGTGTAGAGGGAACTTTACTCTGTATCTAACCCAAGCTCTACCTACCCTGAGAGTGTTTGATGGGACAGTGTAGAGGGAGCTTTACTCTGTACCTAACCTATGCTGTACCTGCCCTGGGAGTGTTTGAAGGGACAGTGTAGAGGGAGCTTTACTCTGTATCTAACCCATGCTGTACCTGCCCTGGGAGTGTTTGATGGGACAGTGTAGAGGGAGCTTTACTCTGTATCTAACCCGTGCTGTACCTGCCCTGGGAGTGTTTGAAGGGACAGTGTAGAGGGAGCTTTACTCTGTACCTAAACCGTGCTGTATCTGCCCTGGGAGTGTTTGAAGGGACAGTGTAGAGGGAGCTTTACTCTGTATCTAACCCATGCTGTACCTGCCCTGGGAGTGTTTGGTGGACAGTGTAGAGGGAGCTTTACTCTGTACCTAACCCGTGCTGTGCCTGCCCTAGGACTGTTTGGTGGGGCAGTGCAGAGGGAGCTTTACTTTGTTTCTGACCCACTGTACCTGCTCTGGAGGTATTTGATGAGAGCTTTACTCTGTAACGGAGGATTACATGGGATATACAGCACAGAACCAGGCCATTCGGCCCAACCAGCCCATGCCGACGTTTATGCTCCGCTCGAGCCTCCTCCCGTCTCAGCTCATTGACACTGTTAATTCTTTGTGTCTTTAGATTTGAACTTCTCTTTTACCAGGTTTATCCGAGTCTTGTAATTACAATTTAAGTGAAAGTACTGCTGTGGATTTGCCTTTCCTATTCCAGTTAGCACCTTAGGTCTGATCAGAGACTGAGCAAACCTCCCAAAACATGATGAGTGATCTGATTGAGGTGTTTAAAATGAAGGTCCACCACCATCTTCTCAAGGCAACTAGGGATGGGCATTAAAGATGGTCTTGTTAGCATTGACCACATCCTGAGTAAACTTAAAAAGGGAATTGACAAGGTAGCTGATTTCCAAGAGTGATTTTTCTAATAGTGAATTCTGTAATAAAGGGACATCAAATTAAAATTAGAACTAAGCTGTTGAAAATTCAATCCAGGAAAACATTCTTAAAGAAAAATATTGTGTGAATGTGAAATGCATTACCACAGGAGGCCATTGATGCAGATTTAATTCAGATATTTAAAAGTGGATAGATTAATGTGTTGTCAGGATATTAATTGAATGGAGAAAGTGGGGAAAATGAGGTTAAAAGAGTAGATCTACCATAGTTAACAACACGGTGAAGCTTGCTGAATGGTCTTTTGCTGTGTACCTTGAAGTTACCAGATTGATCTCGACTATGACGTTCGGGTGAGTGTGGATAAAGTCACACTAAGGGGGAGTGTTGTGTATGTAACCTGTTCCACCTTAAGAGAGCTTAAGCCTGTTCCACCTTAAGAGATGTACTACTTTCTCAGGCTGCTGTAGACGTAATACCGGGGGTGAACACACCGGTATATAAGCACTGTGCAGTAATCTTGTATTCAGAATAGTCCCTACCTCCAACCAGTAAAGACCTGTTTTATTGTTACTGGTTAAGTCTGAGTATTAATTACTTGAACAACTCACAGACTTAACACTGGCGACGAGTCTGATTCGGACCCTGCGGCAGTCACTCCACGGCAGCTTCGTCCACAGCCAGGACGTTGCAGAGAGGTTTCCACCCTCTCCACCCCACTGGAAGACATCCTGACCTCAGAGCCTCCATCGGCGACCGTCAGCTTCTTCTCCAGCTTGGTGGTGGGTAAGCCGTTGTCTGAGCCGGGCAGCGACGCGACAGGCAGTCGACCGCGTTGGCCGCACGAACGGGGCTGGGGGAGCCGGAGAAATAGGGCGCGAGAGCCGCTTCGAGCGGGAGGCGTTTCAACAGAGCGATCGCATCTCCTGATAAGGGCCGCACTCGGGCGATCACGGTGAAGATAAGGGCCGCACTCGGGGGCTGAAGGGAGACGGCGTCGGGGGAAGGGTGAAGACCGCCAAGCGCGGGAAAACCGCCATTTTGTGGGCGGAGGACGACAGCAAGAGCGGGAAGCCGCCACCTTGGATAGCAGTAAAAAAAAAAAAATCTGAGAAATTGCAAATCTGATAAAGTACTACAATGCCTAAACACGGGAATATTAGCAACTTTGATAGTGACATCGAAGATTGGGCCATATATGTTGAACGAGTTAAAAATTATTGTAAGGCCAATAAAATTCGTGAGGCTGATAAAGCACTAACATTATTAAATTTAATGGGTGCGAAGACATACGGGCAATTGAAACACCTGTTATCACCAGATGAACCGGCGGATAAAACGTTCGATGAGATTGTTACTGTCCTGAAAGATCATCTAAACCCCACGCCGCTGATGCTAGCGGAACGATTTAAATTTTACGACAGAAGGCAGCTACAGCATGAAAGCAATGCTGAATATCTGCTGGAATTGCGTAAATTAGCGAAATATTGCCAGTTTGGAACGGGACTGACAGATGCACTACGAGACAAATTTGTGTGTGGTTTATTTAAACAGGATACACAAAAGCGACTGCTCGAGGAGAATGAGCTGACGCTTGAGAAGGCGGTCACTATGGCAGCAGCACACGAAGCCGCAGCGAGAGGCACGGCAGTAATGCAGCTACGGTCACCGGAGCTCAGTGCACACAAATTGGGTGTGAGTTCTGTTAAATGTTATCGTTGTGGAAAGACAACGCATGATCAGAACCAGTGTTGGTTTAAAAACCAAGAATGTAGAACTTGTGGTAGGCTTGGACATATAGCTAGAGTATGCAGGTCAGCGAAGAAGACCAGCAACAAGAAGTCACCGCAAGGGAAATACGCAAAGGTACACAAGGTGGCCGAACAGGAGTCCGATTCAGACGCAAGCAGTATTGAACTGGCTAGCTTAAGGGTACTCAACGTTGGTAAGGGTGCAGACCTCCAGACAATTTGGGTTACTCTTCAGATAGAAGGAGTCCAAGTAAAAATGGAATTGGACACTGGATCGGCATTGTCGGTCATGAATAAGAAAGATTACAGAAGGTTATTCCAACATATTCCCCTACCGGATA
This sequence comes from Somniosus microcephalus, assembly GCF_052327205.1. Lineage (NCBI taxonomy): Eukaryota > Metazoa > Chordata > Chondrichthyes > Squaliformes > Somniosidae > Somniosus > Somniosus microcephalus. The sequence goes on from NC_140998.1 coordinate 186,350,487, forward strand.
CGGAGATTATATTGACAACCTACACGGGGCAGAGAGTGTACCCCATCGGGACAATAAAGGTTGCAGTGGCCAACAAGGGCGAAGGAAGTCAAATAATGGACTTATATGTGCTACCGGAGGGAGGTCCACCACTACTAGGCCGGGAGTGGTTTAGAAACATAAATATGGACTGGCATTCGCTAAAAGCCATAAAGAGTGAGAACTCGGTGCAGATAATCAGCCCAGACTCTAGAACTGATGATGGTAAGACCAACCCATGTGCAAAAGACAAAGTTTCAGCACAGAATTCCACTGAGCAACAACAACATAGTTTAACAGAGAATTCTGAGTCTGTCAAGTCTACTGATATGCACATTTTTGAGGGACACTGGGCTCGAACTCAACTCCATTTCAAACTACAACAGCAATTAGAACAAATGATTCGCCGTTTTGAGCAAGAGATGAATGAAATAAAAAAGTTCTTTGTTACAGAGTGGGAGAATCTGGAAAGGCAACAGAAGCAACTGATGGAGAAAATGGAGCAGGAGCACACCAACCATCTGCGCGAGGAGGCCGAACGAATCAAAGCTGATTCAGGTTCTGAACGTGCGTGCCATAATCTGGTGTCAGAAGAGTTAACGGTCAGCCAACTCCTTCATATGTTGAGGGACAAGACTCTGAAATGGGAAAAACTTGAACACGAGCTGCAATCTTCAAAGGAAAAGGGTTCGGAGCTCTCAAAAGTCATTGAGATGGCTGATGTGACGACACAGACTGAAACGACTGCAACAGAGCAGCCATTGGATGCCAAAAGTACGCTGACTCACGTCAATGTAGAACAACAGACCGCTGAAACAGCTGCTCCGGTAGAGGGATTGCATAGTCCGATCAATCAATCTCCAAAGGAAGTTGAAGTATTAAAATCACAAATGAGGTCACTAGTAAACGACTTGCTGAAAGCCCAGAAAAAGCTGGATGCAGAGGTACACATGAAGAAGTCTCTTCAGGAAAGATGTCTGGATTTGGAACAAGAGCTGGCTAACGTCCAGCTGGGTATGGAGGGAATAGACGACCCTCTCAGTGGTCTAGCTCAGGACGACACCGAATATTACCATGACCTGGTGGACGACACCGAATATTACGATGTCCTGTCCTGCCCAGCTTGTAACTTCGACTCCCAAAGTGCAGAAATCATGGAGGAGCACCAAAAGTCTACGGAACATCGGGAGAAGCTGGCTCTACGACGGAAACAGGAGGAAGAGAAGGAGGAACTGCGCATGCAGCTGGCAGCTGACAATGGAGCCCAGAGAGTCTCCAAGAAGCAGAAAAGGAAAAGTAAAAACAGAAGATGACCCATCTGAACCATTATCACCTCTACCAGATCACACACGTGGTCCCTGCGAACGGAGCCAAATCAGTTCGGAAGTTCAAGCTGTTAAATCCATGAAAGGACTATTGAATGAGTAACGTGAACCGACTACACCACAGAGATTGAATCTGTGAACTGTTTTCCGCAGAGACTGAATCTGTGATATGTTATGTTAAACATGAAGTTATATATGTATATATGTTATTACGTTATGTTAAATGGGGGGATGACTATAAAGCTAAGAAGGGAGGAGTGTTGTGTATGTAACCTGTTCCACCTTAAGAGAGCTTAAGCCTGTTCCACCTTAAGAGATGTACTACTTTCTCAGGCTGCTGTAGACGTAATACCGGGGGTGAACACACCGGTATATAAGCACTGTGCAGTAATCTTGTATTCAGTGTAGTCCCTACCTCCAACTAGTAAAGACCTGTTTTATTGTTACTGATTAAGTCTGAGTATTAATTACTTGAACAACTCACAGACTTAACAGGTAGAGTCCATGATAGGGGAGAGTGTACACGGGCTGTGGGAGGAGATTAAATGGGTGGGTAGAGTCCATGATAGGGGAGAGTGTACATGGGCTGTGGGAGGAGATTAAATGGGTGGGTAGAGTCCGTGATAGGGGAGAGTGTCCATGGGCTGTGGGAGGAGATTAAATGGGTGGGTAGAGTCCACGATAGGATAGAGTGTACACTGGCTGTGGGAGGAGATTAAATGGGTGGGTAGAGTCCATGATAGGGGAGAGTGTACACGGGCTGTGGGAGGAGATTAAATGGGTAGGTAGAGTTCATGATAGGGGAGAGTGTCAATGGGCTGTGGGAGGAGATGAAATGGATGGGTAGAGTCCGCGATAGGGGAGAGTGTACACGGGCTGTGGGAGGATATTAAATGGGTGGGTAGAGTCCATGATAGGGGAGAGTGTACATGGGCTGTGGGAGGAGATTAAATGGGTGGGTAGAGTCCGTGATAGGATAGAGTGTACACTGGCTGTGGGAGGAGATTAAATGGGTGGGTAGAGTCCGCGATAGGGGAGAGTGTACACGGGCTGTGGGAGGAGATTAAATGGGTGGGTAGAGTCCATGATAGGGGAGAATGTACACGGGCTGTGGGAGGAGATTAAATGGGTGAGTAGAGTCCATGATAGGGGAGAGTGTACACGGGCTGTGGGAGGAGATTAATTGGGTGAGTAGAGTCCATGATAGGGGAGAGTGTACTTGGGCTGTGGGAGGAGATTAAATGGGTGGGTAGAGTCCATGATAGGGGAGAGTGTACACGGGCTGTGGGAGGAGATTAAATGGGTAGGTAGAGTTCATGATAGGGGAGAGTGTCAATGGGCTGTGGGAGGAGATGAAATGGATGGGTAGAGTCCGCGATAGGGGAGAGTGTACACGGGCTGTGGGAGGATATTAAATGGGTGGGTAGAGTCCATGATAGGGGAGAGTGTACATGGGCTGTGGGAGGAGATTAAATGGGTGGGTAGAGTCCGTGATAGGATAGAGTGTACACTGGCTGTGGGAGGAGATTAAATGGGTGGGTAGAGTCCGCGATAGGGGAGAGTGTACACGGGCTGTGGGAGGAGATTAAATGGGTGGGTAGAGTCCATGATAGGGGAGAATGTACACGGGCTGTGGGAGGAGATTAAATGGGTGAGTAGAGTCCATGATAGGGGAGAGTGTACACGGGCTGTGGGAGGAGATTAATTGGGTGAGTAGAGTCCATGATAGGGGAGAGTGTACTTGGGCTGTGGGAGGAGATTAAATGGGTGGGTAGAGTCCATGATAGGGGAGAGTGTACACGGGCTGTGGGAGGAGATTAAATGGGTAGGTAGAGTTCATGATAGGGGAGAGTGTCAATGGGCTGTGGGAGGAGATGAAATGGATGGGTAGAGTCCGCGATAGGGGAGAGTGTACACGGGCTGTGGGAGGATATTAAATGGGTGGGTAGAGTCCATGATAGGGGAGAGTGTACATGGGCTGTGGGAGGAGATTAAATGGGTGGGTAGAGTCCGCGATAGGATAGAGTGTACACTGGCTGTGGGAGGAGATTAAATGGGTGGGTAGAGTCCGCGATAGGGGAGAGTGTACACGGGCTGTGGGAGGAGATTAAATGGGTGGGTAGAGTCCATGATAGGGGAGAATGTACACGGGCTGTGGGAGGAGATTAAATGGGTGAGTAGAGTCCATGATAGGGGAGAGTGTACACGGGCTGTGGGAGGAGGTTAATTGGGTGAGTAGAGTCCATGATAGGGGAGAGTGTACTTGGGCTGTGGGAGGAGATTAAATGGGTGAGTAGAGTCCATGATAGGGGAGAGTGTACTTGGGCTGTGGGAGGAGATTAAATGGGTGGGTAGAGTCCGTGATAGGAGAGAGTGTACATGGGCTGTGTGTAAGATTCGCAATTTTCAGCAAAAATCACGCAAGAAAACTGGATAAAATAAGACTGTTTATTGACCAAAGTAAGCTTGCACAGAGAAACCTTTGATAAAAAGGGCATACAAAATGGCCGCCAGGCCCCGTGATCAGTTTATGAACCATTTTATTTCTGTTACTGCAAGCCAGACAGGCTTGTGGATTGAAGACAGTGAGCCCACGAAAGCCAGTATCTGGGAACCGAAACTCAGAGCAACAGCATACATATTCAATGGATTATAAGTACAGGATGGGGCCCATCAAGATATGGGCGGACAATGTAAAAACACTTATACCCATTCATCGTACAAAGGAAAAACCGTTTAGCAGCCATCAAGGAAAATGTCCGGACCGATCAATATGCGAACCGAGCCGCGGTGACAATGCAAAGGACATTAACAGACATTATCGGCCAGGAAGGCCAGTTTAAGTTATCACCGGCTCCGTTACAAGACAAAGCGCCCCTGCAGAGATTTCTGCCCGCCAAAATTAATACAAAGACAGGACTATGATTTGGCGGGAGATAAGACTGTCCCAAAAGAGTATAACTATGGATTGAAAGTCCATCTAAGTTACTTCTTCTTCACTGCCACGGCTTCTTGTTGGGCGACTTCAGGCTTCCATTTCTTCAAGAACTCTCTTCTACGAGGAACGAACGAAGGGCGGACGGTGCCCGGATCGGCGCCTCTTCCACTTCGGCAGATCGATGAAAACGTTTTCGTCTTTTTAAAGACGGACGGTTTCGGAAAAAGGACAACGTGGTCGGTGTTCAGCCAAACAAGGCTCGGCCACGACGAGAAGACGACAAGGGTGGCCCGGGTACTGGGGTCGGGAGATCATCGACGACCCAGGCCGACGGAGAAGAAACCCTCTGGAGGACTGGCGATCTAGGCCACAAGATTCTCCCATGTGCATAGCCTGCATCTGGGTCTGCTCCATGAACCCAAATCGACTTAGTGGATCTCAACCTTAACGAGCGTTCATCGAGGCTGTGTCTACCCCACCGCTTCGAGAGAGAGAGAATATCGACTGCGCCAGAAGTTTCCAAATCCACGTGACGACGGGAAGCGGTGTCAAAAGGTCTGCGAACCCCTTTTCGCGATTTCGAGAGTGGTGAGCATGATCCCAAGTTCCCCAGGTCGAAACTTAGTTTAGGTATAGGGGAGGGAGTTAAGGGAAATCGTAATGTGTTTCCCCTTTTACGATGTGCCGTGTGTTCCCCATTTCCATAGAGTCAAGTTCATAAATTTGTGCATGATTGTAGTTATTTTAATCTGTGCCTATGACATGTATTTTGTAATGCTTCAAACTGTTCAAAAATAAAAGCATCCATTTCGTGCTATTCAGCCTGGTCTATTGAGTCCTCTTCTCTGCACTACTGTTCTCTGCATCTAAGTCCAAGGTCTAGAACCGTGGGGGGGGTGGGTCGAACCACTCAAGGGTAATTCTTGCACGAAGCCTGGCAGGGGGCCAGAACGGGCAAGAGAGCAAGGAAAAACCCCCTACATGTGGGAGGAGGTTAAATGGGTGGGTAGAGTCCATGATGGGGGAGAGTGTCCATGGGCTGTGGGAGGAGATTAAATGGTTGGGTAGAGTCCGTGATAGGGGAGAGTGTACATGGGCTGTGGGAGGAGAATAAATGGGTGGGTAGAGTCTGTGATAGGGGAGAGTGTACTTGGGCTGTGGGAGGAGATTAAATGGGTGGGGAGAGTCCGTGATAGGGGAGAGTGTACACGGGCTGTGGGAGGAGATTAAATGGGTGGGTAGAGTCCATGATAGGGGAGAGTGTACATGGGCTGTGGGAGGAGGTTAAATGGGTGGGTAGTGTCTGTGATAGGGGAGAGTGTACATGGGCTGTGGGAGGAGATTAAAAGGGTGGGTAGAGTCCATGATAGGGGAGAATGTACACGTGCTCTGGGAGGAGATTAAATGGGTAGGTAGAGTCCATGATAGGGGAGAGTGTACATGGGCTGTGGGAGGAGATTAAATGGGTGGGTAGAGTCCATGATAGGGGAGAGTTTACACGGGCTGTGGGAGATTAAATGGGTGAGTAGAGTCCATGATAGGGGAGAGCGTACATGGGCTGTGGGAGGAGATTAAATGGGTGGGTAGAGTCCGTGATAGGGGAGAGTGTCCATGGGCTGTGGGAGGGGATTAAATGGGTGGGTAGAGTCCATGATAAGGGAGCGTGTACACGGGCTGTGGGAGGAAATTAAATGGGTGGGTAGAGTCCATGATAGGGGAGAGTGTACATGGGCTGTGGGAGGAGATTAAATGGGTCGGTAGAGTCCATGATAGCGGAGTGTGTACATGGGCTGTGGGAGGAGATTAAATGTGTGGGTAAAATCCATGATATGGTCCTCTTATCCAACAGCCCCGTCAATTCCCCGAAACTCCTCCATCTCAAAGTTCTCTAGTTGAGTGCGGCTGAGAGAGTCGGAGAGCTCATCTGTGGTCAGGGTGGAACCTGACGAGGTCCTGGGACTTTTTGGGGCAGGAGGAGTTCTGTGCAGACGAACATTTTACCTTAAACTCATCACCACAGTATACACTTCAAAAGCGACAGTCCTAGAATGAGGAAGAGATGGGATCCTAACATCCGGGGCGCTGAGGCTGAAAAGCAGGCAAATAATCATCAACTGTGACTGAAGTATAATGGGTTGGTGAAACAGAGCAAGGTGAATTCAGAATGGGTTAGATACAGAATAAAGCTCCCTCTAAACAGTCCCATCAAACACTCCCAGGGCAGGTACAGCACGGGTTAGATACAGAGTAAAGCTCCCTCTACACTGTCCCATCAAACACTCCCAGGGCAGGTACAGCACGGGTTAGATACAGAGTAAAGCTCCCTCTAAACAGTCCCATCAAACACTCCCAGGGCTGGTGCAGCACGGGTTAGATATAGAATAAAGCTCCCTCTACACTGTCCCGTCAAACACTCGCAGGACAGCTATAGCACGGGGTTAAATACAGAGTAAAGCTCCATCTACACTGTCCCATCAAACACTCCCAGGGCAAGTACAGCACGGGTTAGATACAGCGTAAAGCTCCCTCTACACTGTCCCATCAAACACTCCCAGGGCAGGTACAGCACGGGTTAGATACAGAGTAAAGCTCCCTCTGCACTGCCCCATCAAACACTCCCAGGGCAGGGACAGCACGGGTTAGATACAGAGTAAAGCTCCCTCTACACTGTCCCCATCAAACACTCCCAGGGCAGGTACAGCACGGGGTTAGATACAGAGTAAAGCTCCCTCTACACTGTACCTTCAAACACTCCCAGGGCAGGTACAGCACGTGGTTAGATACAGAGTAAAGCTCCCTCTACACTGTCTTATCAAACACTCCCAGGGCAGGTACAGCATGTGTTAGATACAGAGTAAAGCTCCCTCTACACTGTCTTACCAAACATTCCCAGGGCAGGTACAGCACGGCTTAGATACAGAGTAAAGCTCCCTCTACACTGTCCCATCAAACACTCCTAGGGCAGGTACAGCACAGGGTTAGATACAGAGTAAAGCTCCCTCTACACTGTCCCATCAAACACTCCCAGGGCAGGTACAGCACGGGTAAGATACAGAGTAAAGCTCCCTCTACACTGTCCCATCAAACACTCCCAGGGCAGGTACAGCACGGGTTAGATACAGAGTAAAGCTCCCTCTACACTGTCCCATCAAACACTCCCAGGGCAGGTACAGCACGGGGTTAGATACAGAGTAAAGTTCCCTCTACACTGTCCCATCAAACACTCTCAGGGCAGCTCCAGCACGGGGTTAGATATAGAGCAAAACTCCCTCTACACTGTCCCATCAAACACTCCCAGGGCAGGTACAGCACGGGGTTAGATACAGAGTAAAGCTCCCTCCACACTGTCCCATCAAACACTCCCAGGGCAGGTACAGCACGGGTTAGATACAGAGTAAAGCTTCCTCTCCACTGTCCCATCAAACACTCCCAGGGCAGGTACAGCACGGGTTAGATACAGAGTAAAGCTCCCTTTACACTGTCTCATCAAACACTCACAGGGCAGGTACAGCACAGGTTGAGTATAATATATTTTCTTGAGTTTAGAAGAATGAGAGGTGATCTCATTGAAACATATATAATTCTTGATAATTGAGGGCTTGACAAGGTAGATGCTGCGAGGCTGTTTCCCCTAAGGGCAGACATCTCCCTGAGTGAGGGTGGGGAACTGAGAGACACCAGTCAGTGTACAGATATCTCCCTGAGAGAGAGGGACTGAGAGACACCAGTCAGTGTACAGATATCTCCCTGAGAGAGAGGGACTGAGGGACACCGGTCAGTGGATAGATATCTCCCTGAGGGAGAGAGACTGAGGGACACCAGTCAGTGTACAGATATCTCCCCAAGGGCGAGGGACTGAGAGACAGCAGTCAGTGTACAGATATCTCGCTGAGGGAGAGGGACTGAGAGACACCAGTCAGTGTACAGCTATTTCCCTGAGAGAGAGACTGAGAGACACCAGTCAGTGTACAGATATCTTCCGGAGAGAGAGGGATTGAGAGACACCAGTCAGTGTACAGCTATTTCCCTGAGAGAGAGACTGAGAGACACCAGTCAGTGTCCAGATATCTCCCTGAGAGAGAGGGACTGAGTGACACCAGTCAGTGTACAGCTATTTCCCTGAGAGGGACTGAGAGACACTAGTCATTGTACAGATATCTCCCTGAGAGAGAGGGACTGAGAGACACCAGTCAGTGTCCAGATATCTCCCTGAGGGAGAGGGACTGAGAGACACCAGTCAGTGTACAGCTATTTCCCTGAGAGACTGAGAGACACCAGTCAGTGTACAGCTATTTCCCTGAGAGAGAGACTGAGAGACACCAGTCAGTGTCCAGATATCTCCCTGAGAGAGAGAGGGACTGAGTGACACCAGTCAGTGTACAGCTATTTCCCTGAGAGAGAGGGACTGAGTGACGCCAGTCAGTGTACAGATATCTCCCTGAGGGAGAGGACTGAGAGACACCAGTCAGTGTACAGATATCTCCCTGAGAGAGAGAGGGACTGAGATACACCAGTCAGTGTACAGATATCTCCCGGAGGGAGAGGGACTGAGGGACACAAGGCGCGGTTGAGTCCAGGACGTCACCGAGTAAGATAAGAGGAGGAGGAGGATGAGGAATGTGGGCTGCTCACCGCGGACATGGAGTCTGATTAGCTTGTAATCGGTGTCCTTCAGCCCGTAGGTGATGTCGAGGTGGTACCAGCCGTCGTCAGCCTGGCGGATGGCGCGGATGATGAGCGATTTGTTGACGTGCAGCTCCACCCGCGGGCCGTAGGCACGGCTGCACTCCACCTCGTTGTTGCGGAACCAGTTGCAGATGGCGGTGCGCTGGCCGCCAGCTCGCCGGCTGTAAGTCCACTCGATGATGTCGGCCTGCCCTCTGATGGAGAAGGGGAAGGTCACCGTTTGTCCCAGCACGGCCGTGAGACTGATGGTGCTGGAGATGGTGCCCTGGGACTGGCCTGGTGGATGGAGAGAGAGAGACGGTGAGACAGAGTGAGACAGAGAGAGACAGAGAGAGACAGAGCGAGACAGTGAGACAGAGAGAGACAGAGTGAGAGAGAGAGAGACGGTGAGACAGAGAGAGACAGAGTGAGACAGAGAGAGACAGAGAGAGACAGAGTGAGACAGTGAGAGACAGAGAGAGACAGAGTGAGACAGAGAGAGGCAGAGTGAGACAGTGAGAGACAGAGAGAGACAGAGACAGAGAGAGAGACAGAGTGAGACAGAGTGAGACAGAGAGAGACAGAGAGAGACAGAGTGAGACAGAGAGTGACAGAGTGAGACAGTGAGAGACAGAGACAGAGACAGAGAGAGACAGAGAGAGAGAGACAGGGTGAGAAAGAGTGAAACAGAGAGAGAGACAGAGTGAGACAGAGAGAGACAGAGAGAGACAGAGTGAGAGAGTGAGAGAGAGAGAGACAGAGAGAAAGAGAGAGAGAGAGACAGAGAGAGAGACAGAGAGACAGTGAGACAGAGTGAGACAGAGAGAGACAGACAGAGTGAGACAGAGAGAGATAGAGTGAGACGGTAAGAGATGGTGAGACAGAGTGAAACGGTGAGACAGAGTGAGACAGAGAGAGATGGTGAGACAGAGAGAGACGGTGAGACAGAGAGAGACGGTGAGACAGAGTGAGACAGGGAGACAGATTGAGACAGAGAGAGAGTGAGACAGAGTGAGACAGAGAGAGACAGAGAGAGACAGAGTGAGAGAGAGTGAGACAGAAAGAAACGGTGAGACAGAAAGAGACAGTAAGAGATGGTGAGACAGAGAGAGAGAGAGACAGAGTGAGACAGGGAGACAGAGTGAGACAGAGAGAGACAGAGTGAGACAGAAAGAGGCGGTGAGACAGAAAGAGACGGTAAGAGATGGTGAGACAGAGTGAAACGGTGAAACAGAGTGAGACAGAGAGAGACAGAGTGAGACAGAAAGAAACGGTGAGACAGAAAGAGACAGTAAGAGATGGTGAGACAGAGAGAGAGAGAGACAGAGTGAGACAGGGAGACAGATTGAGACAGAGAGAGACAGAGAGAGAGAGTGAGACAGAGAGAGACAGAGTGAGACAGAGAGAGATGGAGAGACAGAGTGAGACAGAGTGAGACAGAGAGAGACAGAGTGAGACAGAGAGAGATGGTGAGACAGAGTCGACAGAGTGAGAGAGAGAGAGAGATAGAGCGAGACGGTGAGACAGAGAGAGACAGAGTGAGACAGAGAGAGTGAGACAGAGTGATGCTCTGCCCTCGCCCCCTGTCCCCACCATCAGACACCGCCCCTCGCCCTCAGACCATGCCCCTCTCCCTCAGACCATGCCCCTCTCCCTCAGACTCCGCCCCTCTCCCAGACCATGCCCCTCTCCCTCAGACCCCGCCCCTCTCCCTCAGACTCCGCCCCTCTCCTTCAGACTCCGCCCCTCTCCCTCAGACTCTGCCCCTCTCCCTCAGACTCCGCCCCTCTCCCTCAGAGTCCACCCCTCTCCCTCAGACCATGCCCCTCTCCCTCAGACCCCGCCCCTCTCCCTCAGACTCCGCCCCTCTCCTTCAGACTCCGCCCCTCTCCCTCAGAGTCCGGCCCTCTCCCTCAGACTCTGCCCCTCTCCCTCAGACTCCGCCCCTCTCCCTCAGACTCCGCCCATCTCGCTCAAACCCCGCCCCTCTCCCTCAGACCCCGCCCCTCGCCCTCAGGCCCTGCCCCTCACCCTCAGGCCCCGCCCCTCACCCTCAGGTCCCGCCCCGCGCCTTCAGACTCCGCCCCTCACCCCCAGACTCCAACCGAGCCCTCAAACTCCGCCCCTCATCCTCTGCCCCTCACCCTCAGACTGCACCTCGCCCTCAGACTCCGCCCCTCACACTCAGACTCCGCCCCCACCCTCAGACTCCGCCCCTCACCCTCAGAATCCGCCTCTCTCCCTCAAAATGTGTCCCTCTCACTCAGACTCCGCCCCTCTCCCTCAGGCTCCGCCCCCACCCCCACAGACTCCGCCCCTCTCCTCAGACTCTGCCCCTCACCTACAAAACCCCGCGTCTCGCCCTCAGACTCCGCCCCTCTCCTCAGACCCCACCCCTCTCCTCAGACCCCGACCCGCTCCTCAGACTCCGCCCCTCTCTTCAGACTCCGCACCTCTCCCTCAGACTCCACCCCTCTCTTCAGACTCCGCCCCTCTCCCTCAGACTCCACCTCTCTCCCTCAGACTCTGCCCCTCTCCCTCAGACCCCGCCCCTCTCCTCAGACTCCGCCCCTCACCGACAAACCCTGCTGCCTCACCTACAAACACCGCCCCTCTTCCTCAGACTCCGCCCCTCACCCTCAGACTCCGCCCCTCACCCTCAGACTCCGCCCCTCACCCTCAGACTCCGCCAATCTCGCTCAGACTCTGCCCCTCTCGCTCAGACTCCGCCGCTCACCCTCAGATTCCGCCCTCTCCCTCAGACCCCGCCCCTCACCCTCAGACCCCGCCCCTCGCCCTCAGACCCCGTCCCTTGCCCTCAGACCCCGCCCCTCTCCCTCAGACCATGCTCCTCTCCCTCTGACCCCGCCCCTCTCCCTCAGACTCCGCCCCTCTCCTTCAGACTCCGCCCCTCTCCCTCAGACTCCGCCCCTCTCCCTCAGACTCCGCCCCTCTCCCTCAGACCATGCCCCTCTCCCTCAGACCCCGACCCTCTCCCTCAGACTCCGCCCCTCTCCTTCAGACTCCGCCCCTCTCCCTCAGACTCTGCCCCTCTCCCTCAGAATCTGCCCCTCTCCCTCAGAGTCCGCCCCTCTCCCTCAGACTCTGCCCCTCACCCTCAGACTCCGCCCCTCTCCCTCAAACCCTGCCCCTCTCCCTCAGACCCCGCCCCTCGCCCTCAGGCCCCGCCCCTCGCCCTCAGGTCCCGCCCCTCGCCTTCAGACTCCGCCCCTCGCCCTCAGACTCCACCCCACGCCCTCAGACTCCGCCCCTCACCCTCAGACTCTGCCCCTCACCCTCAGACTGCACCTCGCCCTCAGACTCCGCCCCTCGCACTCAGACTCCGCCCCCACCCTCAGACTCCGCCCCTCACCCTCAGAATCCACCTCTCTCCCTCAAAATGTGTCCCTCTCACTCAGACTCCGCCCCTCTCCCTCAGGCTCCACCCCACCCCCACAGACTCCGCCCCTCTCCTCAGACTCCGCCCCTCACCTACAAAACCCGCGTCTCGCCCTCAGACACCGCCCCTCTCCTCAGACCCCACCCCTCTCCTCAGACCCCGACCCTCTCCTCAGACTCCGCCCCTCTCTTCAGACTCCGCACCTCTCCCTCAGACTCCGCCCCTCTCCCTCAGACTCCACCCCTCTCCCTCAGACTCCGCCCCCTCCCTCAGACCCCGCCCCTCTCCCTCAGACTCCGCCCCCTCCCTCAGACCCCGCCCCTCTCCTCAGACTCCGCCCCTCACCTACAAACCCTGCCCCCTCACCTACAAACACCGCCCCTCTCCCTCAGACCCCGCCCCTCTCCCTCAGACCCCGCCCCTCTCCTCAGACTCCGCCCCTCACCCTCAGACCATGCCCCTCTCCATCAGACCCCGCCCCTCTCAGAACGCGCCCCTCTCCCTTAGAACCTGCCCCTCTCCCTCAAAACCCGCCCCTCTCCCTCAGAACCTGCCCCTCTCCCTCAGAACCCACCCCTCTCCCTCAGAACCTGCCCTTCACCCTCAGACTCCACCCCCACACTCAGACTCCGACCCTCTCCCTCAGACTCCGCCACTCTCCCTCAGACTCGACCCCTCTCCCTCAGACTCCGCCCCCTCCCTCAGACACCGCCCTTCACGCTAAGACTCCGTCCCTCTCACTCAGACTCTGCCGATCACCCTCAGATTCCGCCCTCTCCCTCAGATCCGCCCCTCACCTACAATCCCCGCCCACTCACCTACAAGCCCCGCCCCTGTTCCTCAGACTCCGCCCCTCTCCCTCAGACCCCGCCCCTCTCCTCAGACTACGCCCCCCACCCTCAGACCCTACCCCTCTTCCTCAGACCCCGCCCCTCTCCCTCAGAACACACCCCTCTCCCTCAGAACCAGCCCCTCTCCCTCAGAACCCGTCCCGCTCCCTCAGAACCCGCCCCTCTCCCTCAGAACCCACCCCTCACCCTCAGACTCTGCCCCTCACCCTCAGACTCCGCCCTCACCCTCAGACTCCGCCCCTCACCCTCAGACTCCGCCAATCTCGCTCAGACTCTGTCCCTCTCGCTCAGACTCCGCCGCTCACCCTCAGATTCCGCCCTCTCCCTCAGGCACCGCCCCTCGCCCTCAGACTCCGCCCCTCACCCTCAGACCCCGCCCCTTGCCCTCAGACACCGCCCCTTGCCCTCAGACCCCATCCCTTGCCCTCAGACTCTGCCCCTCTCAGACCCCGCCCCTCTCCTCAGACCCCGCCCCTCTCCTCAGACTCCGCCCCTCTTCAGACTCCGCCCCACTCCCTCAGACTCCGCCCCTCACCCTCAGAATCCGCCCCTCTCCCTCAAAATGTGTCCCTCTCACTCAGACTCCGCCCCTCTCACTCAGACTCCGCCCCTCTCCCTCAGGCTCCGCCCCCACCCCCACAGACTCCGCCCCTCTCCTCAGACTCTGCCCCTCACCTACAAAACCCCGCGTCTCGCCCTCAGACTCCGCCCCTCTCCTCAGACCCCACCCCTCTCCTCAGACCCCGACCCGCTCCTCAGACTCCGCCCCTCTCTTCAGACTCCGCACCTCTCCCTCAGACTCCACCCCTCTCTTCAGACTCCGCCCCTCTCCCTCAGACTCCACCCCTCTCCCTCAGACTCTGCCCCTCTCCCTCAGACCCCGCCCCTCTCCTCAGACTCCGCCCCTCACCGACAAACCCTGCTGCCTCACCTACAAACACCGCCCCTCTTCCTCAGACTCCGCCCCTCACCCTCAGACTCCGCCCCTCACCCTCAGACTCCGCCCCTCACGCTCAGACTCCGCCAATCTCGCTCAGACTCTGCCCCTCTCGCTCAGACTCCGCCGCTCACCCTCAGATTCCGCCCTCTCCCTCAGACCCCGCCCCTCACCCTCAGACCCCGCCCCTCGCCCTCAGACCCCGTCCCTTGCCCTCAGACCCCGCCCCTCTCCCTCAGACCATGCTCCTCTCCCTCTGACCCCGCCCCTCTCCCTCAGACTCCGCCCCTCTCCTTCAGACTCCGCCCCTCTCCCTCAGACTCCGCCCCTCTCCCTCAGACTCCGCCCCTCTCCCTCAGACCCCGACCCTCTCCCTCAGACTCCGCCCCTCTCCTTCAGACTCCGCCCCTCTCCCTCAGACTCTGCCCCTCTCCCTCAGAATCTGCCCCTCTCCCTCAGAGTCCGCCCCTCTCCCTCAGACTCTGCCCCTCACCCTCAGACTCCGCCCCTCTCCCTCAAACCCTGCCCCTCTCCCTCAGACCCCGCCCCTCGCCCTCAGGCCCCGCCCCTCGCCCTCAGGCCCCGCCCCTCACCCTCAGGTCCCGCCCCTCGCCTTCAGACTCCGCCCCTCGCCCTCAGACTCCACCCCACGCCCTCAGACTCCGCCCCTCACCCTCAGACTCTGCCCCTCACCCTCAGACTGCACCTCGCCCTCAGACTCCGCCCCTCGCACTCAGACTCCGCCCCCACCCTCAGACTCCGCCCCTCACCCTCAGAATCCACCTCTCTCCCTCAAAATGTGTCCCTCTCACTCAGACTCCGCCCCTCTCCCTCAGGCTCCACCCCACCCCCACAGACTCCGCCCCTCTCCTCAGACTCCGCCCCTCACCTACAAAACCCCGCGTCTCGCCCTCAGACACCGCCCCTCTCCTCAGACCCCACCCCTCTCCTCAGACCCCGACCCTCTCCTCAGACTCCGCCCCTCTCTTCAGACTCCGCACCTCTCCCTCAGACTCCGCCCCTCTCCCTCAGACTCCACCCCTCTCCCTCAGACTCCGCCCCCTCCCTCAGACCCCGCCCCTCTCCCTCAGACTCCGCCCCCTCCCTCAGACCCCGCCCCTCTCCTCAGACTCCGCCCCTCACCTACAAACCCTGCCCCCTCACCTACAAACACCGCCCCTCTCCCTCAGACCCCGCCCCTCTCCCTCAGACCCCGCCCCTCTCCTCAGACTCCGCCCCTCACCCTCAGACCATGCCCCTCTCCATCAGACCCCGCCCCTCTCAGAACGCGCCCCTCTCCCTTAGAACCTGCCCCTCTCCCTCAAAACCCGCCCCTCTCCCTCAGAACCTGCCCCTCTCCCTCAGAACCCACCCCTCTCCCTCAGAACCTGCCCTTCACCCTCAGACTCCACCCCCACACTCAGACTCCGACCCTCTCCCTCAGACTCCGCCACTCTCCCTCAGACTCGACCCCTCTCCCTCAGACTCCGCCCCCTCCCTCAGACACCGCCCTTCACGCTAAGACTCCGTCCCTCTCACTCAGACTCTGCCGATCACCCTCAGATTCCGCCCTCTCCCTCAGATCCGCCCCTCACCTACAATCCCCGCCCACTCACCTACAAGCCCCGCCCCTGTTCCTCAGACTCCGCCCCTCTCCCTCAGACCCCGCCCCTCTCCTCAGACTACGCCCCCCACCCTCAGACCCCACCCCTCTTCCTCAGACCCCGCCCCTCTCCCTCAGAACACACCCCTCTCCCTCAGAACCAGCCCCTCTCCCTCAGAACCCGTCCCGCTCCCTCAGAACCCGCCCCTCTCCCTCAGAACCCACCCCTCACCCTCAGACTCTGCCCCTCACCCTCAGACTCCGCCCTCACCCTCAGACTCCGCCCCTCACCCTCAGACTCCGCCCCTCACCCTCAGACTCCGCCAATCTCGCTCAGACTCTGTCCCTCTCGCTCAGACTCCGCCGCTCACCCTCAGATTCCGCCCTCTCCCTCAGGCACCGCCCCTCGCCCTCAGACTCCGCCCCTCACCCTCAGACCCCGCCCCTTGCCCTCAGACCCCGCCCCTTGCCCTCAGACCCCGTCCCTTGCCCTCAGACTCTGCCCCTCTCAGACCCCGCCCCTCTCCTCAGACCCCGCCCCTCTCCTCAGACTCCGCCCCTCTTCAGACTCCGCCCCACTCCCAGACTCCGCCCCTCTCCCTCAGACCCTGCCCCCTCCTCAGACTCCGCCCCTCACCTACAAACCCCACCCCTCTCCCTCAGACTCTGCCCCTCTCCTTCAGACTCCGCCCCTCTCCCTCAGACTCCGCCCCTCTCCCTCAGAACCCGCCCCTCTCCCTCAGAACTCGCCCCTCTCCCTCAGAATCCGCCACTCACCCTCAGACTCCGCCCCCACACTCAGACTACGCCCCCACCCTCAGACTCCGCCCTCACACTCAGTCTCCGCCCCTCACCCTCAGACTCCGCCCCTCTCGCTCAGACACCGCCCCTCTCGCTCAGACTCCGCCGCTCACCCTCAGATTCCGGCCTCTCCCTCAGACACCACCCCTCACCCTCAGCCCCTCTCCCTCAGATTCCGCCACTCACTCTCAGACTCTGCCCCTCACCCTCCGACCCCGCCCCTCTCCCTCAGACCCCGCCCCTCTCCCGCAGACACCGCCCTCTCCCGCAGACCCCGCCCCTCTCCCTCAGAACCCGCCCCTCTCCCTCAGACTCCACCCCTCTCCCTCACACTCTGCCCATCTCCCTCACACTCTGCCCCTCTCCCTCACACTCTGCCCCTCTCCCTCACACTCCGCCCCTCTCCCTCACACTCCGCCCCTCTCCCTCACATTCCACCCCTCTCCCTCACACTCCGCCCCTCTCCCTCACACACCGCCCCCTCCCTCAGACTCCGATCTCTCTTCAGGCCCTACCCCTCACCCTCAGACCCCGCCCCTCTCCCTCAGAGTCCGCCCCTCATCCTCAGACACTACCCCTCTCCCTCAGACTCCGCCCCTCTCCCTCAGACTCCACCCCGCTCCCTCAGACTCCGCCCCGCTTCCTCAGACTCCGCCCCGCTCCCTCAGACTCCGCCCCGCTCCCTCAGACTCCGCCCCTCTCCCTCAGACCCCGCCCCTCACCCTCAGACTCCGCCTCTCCCTCCTCAGACTCCGCTCCTCACCCTCAAACTCCGCCCCTCACCCTCAGAAACCACCCCTCTCCTCAGACCCCGACCCTCTCCCTCAGACCCCACCCCCCTCCCTCAGACTCCACCCCTCTCACTCAGACTCCGCTCCTCACCCTCAGACTCCGCCCCTCACCCTCAGAAACCACCCCTCTCCTCAGACCCCTAACCTCTCCCTCAGACCCCGCCCCCTCCCTCAGACTCTGCCCCTCATCCTCAGACTCCACCCCTCTCCCTCAGACTCCGCCCCGCTCCCTCAGACTCCGCCCCGCTCCCTCAGCCTCCGCTCCGCTCCTTCATACTCCGCCCCTCTCCCTCAGACCCCGCCCCTCTCCCTCAGACTCCACCCCTCTCCCTCAGACTCCGCCCCCTCCCTCAGACCCCGACCCCTCCCTCAGACCCCGACCCTCTCCCTCAGACCCCGTCCCCTCCCTCAGACTCCGCCCCTCTCCCTCAGACTCCGCCCCGCTCCCTCAGACTCCGCCCCTCTCCCTCAGACTCCGCCCCTCTCCCTCAGACCTCACCCCTCACCCTCAGACTCTGCCTCTCCCTCCTCAGACTCCGCTCCTCACCCTCAGACTCCGCCCCTCACCCGCAGAAACCACCCCTCTCCTCAGACCCCGACCATCTCCCTCAGACCCCGCCCCCTCCCTCAGACTCCGCCCCCTCCCTCAGACTCCGCTCCTCACCCTCAGACTCCGCCCCTCACCCTCAGAAACCACCCCTCTCCTCAGACCCCGACCCTCTCCCTCAGACCCCGCCCCCTCACTCAGACTCCGCCCCTCTCCCTCACACTCCACCGCTCTCCTTCACACTTCGCCCCTCTCCTTCACACACCGCCCCCCTCCCTCAGACGCCGCTCTCTCCTCAGGCCCTGCCCCTCACCCTCAGACCCCGTCCCTCACCCTCAGAGTCCGCCCCTCATCCTCAGACTCCATCCCTCTCCCTCAGACTCCGCCCCTCTCCCTCAGACTCCACCATTCTCCCTCAGACTCCGCCCCGCTCCCTCAGACTCCGCTCCTCACCCTCAGACTCCGCCCCTCACCCTCAGAAACCACACCTCTCCTCAGACCCCGACCCTCTCCCTCAGACCCCGCCCCCTCCATCAGATTCCGTCCCTCTCCCTCAGACTCCGCCCCTCACCCTCAGACTCTGCCTCTCCCTCCTCAGACTCCGCTCCTCACCCTCAGACTCCGCCCCTCACCCTCAGAAACCACCCTTCTCCTCAGACTCCGCACCTCTCCCTCAGACCCCGCCCCTATCTCTCAGACCCCGCCACTATCCCTCAGACTCCGCCCCTCTCCCTCAGACCCCGCCCTTCACACTCAGACCCCGCCTCTCTCGCTCAGACTCCGCCCCTCTCGCTCAGACCTCACCCCCCTCCCTCAGACTCCGCCCCTCTCCCTCAGACTCCGCCCCACGGCTCTCACCGGCCGACAGGAGGAGGAGGACGCGAAGCAGGAGGCCGCCCGCCACCTGCATGGGGGTCCCGGAAAGACGCTGAACCAAAAAGTTTCGAGGAGTGGGGGGCGGAGGGGCGACGGAGAAAGTTTGGATCTCGGCGGGACCGGACTGGACGGCGCCGACCAATCGCAAGCCGGCCTCTTCCTCAGACCCCGCCCCCAGGCGACAGACCCCGCCCCCTGCTGACAGACCCCGCCCACCTCAGCCCACAAGGCCACGCCCCCTCTCCGCTAGAACCCCGCCTCCTGTGGCCAATCAGAAGCCCGTCCTCTGTTCCCGGGCCCCGCCCCCTGTCCCAGGCCGCGCCCCTCCCCCCGCAGGTCTCGCCCTCGCCAACCGCCGCTAATTCAAACCCGGCGCGCGGACCAACGGCCCCTGACCCCCCCAGCTTGACCACAATCACCAAACACTGGCCAAAATAGACCCCAGACCACAGCTTGACCACAATCTCTCCCAACACTGGCCAAAATAGATCCCAGAGCACAGCTTGACCACAATCTCCCCAAACCCTGGCCAAAATAGACCCCAGACCACAGCTTGACCACAATCTCTCAAACACTGGCCAAAATAGACCCCAGACCACAGCTTGACCACAATCTCCCCAAACCCTGGCCAAAATAGACACCAGACCACAGCTTGACCACAATCTCTCAAACACTGGCCAAATAGACCCCAGGCCACAGCTTGAGCACAATCGCCCCAAACACTGGCCAAAATAGACCCCAGACCACAGCTTGACCACAATCCCCCCAAACACTGGCCAAAATACACCCCAGACCACAGCTTGACCACAATCTCCCCAAACACTGGCCAAAAGAGACCCCAGACCACATCTTGACCACAATCCTCTCCAAACACTGGCCATAATAGACCCCAGAACACAGCTTGACCACAATCTCCCCAAACACTGGCCAAACTAGACCCCAGACCACAGCTTGACCACAATCTCCCCAAACACTGGCCGAAATAGACCCCAGACCACAGCTTAACCACAATCCCCCCAAACCATGGCCAAAAAAAAAACCCAGACCACAGCTTGACCACAATCTCCCCAAACACTGGCCATAATAGACCCTCAGACCACAGCTTCACCACAATCTCCCCAAACATTGGCCAAAATAGACCCCAGACCACAGCTTGACCAAAATCTCCACAAACATTGGCCAAAATAGACCCAAGACCACAGCTTGACTACAATCACCCCAAACACTGGCCAAAATAGACCCCAGACCACGGCTTGACCACAATCTCCAAACACTGGCCAAAATCGACCGCAGACCACAGCTTGACCACTATCTCTCAAACACTGGCCAAAATAGACCCCAGACCACAGCTTGACCACAATCTCCCCAAACACTGTCCAAAATAGAACCCAGACCACAGGTTGACCACAATCCCCAAACACTGGCCAAAATAGACCCCAGACCACAGCTTGACCACAATCTCTCCAAACACTGGCCAAAATAGACCCCAGACCACAGCTTGACCACAATCTCCCCAAACACTGGCCAAAATAGAACCCAGACCAGAGCTTGACCACAATCTCCCCAAACACTGGCCAAAATAGACCCCAGACCACAGCTTGACCACAATCTCCACAAACACAGGCCAAAATAGACCGCAGACCACAGCTTGATCACAATCTCGCCAAACACTGGCCAAAATAGACCCCAGACCACAGATTGACCACAGTCTCCACAAAAACTGACCAATATAGACCCCAGACCACAGCTTGACCACAATCTCCCCAAACACTGGCCAAAATAGACCCCAGACCACAGCTTGACCACAAGCACCCCAAAAACTGGCCAATATACAAACCAGACCACAGCTTGACCACAATCTCCCCTCAAACACTGGCCAAAATAGACCCCAGACTACAGCTTGACCATAATCTCCCCAAACACTGGCCAAAATAGACCCCAGACCACAGCTTGACCACAATCTCTCCAAACACTGGCCAAAATAGACCCCAGACCAAAGCTTGACAACAATCTCTCCAAACACTGGCCATAATAGACCCCAGACCACAGCTTGACCACAATCTCCCCAAACACTGCCCAAAATAGCCCTCAGACTCCGCCGCTCGCGCTCAGACTCCGCCCTTTGCCCTCAGACTCCGCCCCTCGCCCTCAGACTGCGCCCCTCTCCCTCACGCCCCGCCTCTCTCCCTCACGCCCCGCCCCTCACACTCCGGCCCTCTCCCTCATGCCCCACCCCTCTCCCTCATGCCACGCCCCTCTCCCTCACGCTCCGCCCCTCTACCTCACGCCCCGCCTCTCTCCTTCAGACCCCGCCTCTCTCACTCAGACCCCGCCCCTCTCACTCAGACTCCGCCCCTCTCCCTCAGACACCGCCCCTCTTCCTCAGACTCCGCCCCTCTCCCTCAGACTCCGCCCCTCTCCCTCAGACTCCGCCCCTCTCCCTCACAAACACTGGCCAAAATAGACCCCAGACCACAGCTTGAACACAATCTCCCCAAACACTGGCCAAAATAGACCCCAGACCACAGCTTGACCACAATCAATCAAACACTGGCGAAAATAAACCCCAGAGCACAGCTTGACCACAATCTCCCCAAACCCTGGCCAAAATAGACCCCAGACCACAGCTTGACCACAATCTCTCAAACACTGGCCAAAATAGACGCCAGGCCACAGCTTGACCACAATCTCCCCAAACCCTGGCCAAAATAGACCCCAGACCACAGCTTGACCACAATCTCTCAAACACTGGCCAAAAAAGACCCCAGACCACAGCTTGACCACAATCTCCAAACACTGGCCAAAATAGACGTCAGGCCACAGCTTGACCACAATCTCTCCAAACACTGGCCAAAATAGACCCCAGACCACAGCTTGACCATAATCTCCCCAAACACTGGCCAAAATAGACCCCAGACCACAGCTTGACCACAATCACCCCAAATACTGGCCAAAATAGACCGCAGGCCACAGCTTGACCACAATCTCCCCAAACACTGGCCAAAATAGACCGCAGACCACAGCTTGACCACAATCTCCCCAAACACTGGCCAAAATAAACCCCAGGCCACAGCTTGACCACAATCTCCAGAAACACTG
Organism: Somniosus microcephalus; assembly: GCF_052327205.1. Lineage (NCBI taxonomy): Eukaryota > Metazoa > Chordata > Chondrichthyes > Squaliformes > Somniosidae > Somniosus > Somniosus microcephalus. The sequence continues at coordinate 186,372,338 of NC_140998.1, forward strand.
GCCAAATAGACCCCAGACCACAACTTGACGACAATCTCCCCAAACACTGGCCAAAATAGACACCAGACCACAGCTTGACCACAAGAACCCCAAACACTGGCCAATATAGAAACCAGACCACAGCTTGTCCACAATCTCCCCAAACACTGGCCAAAATAGACCGCAGACCACAGCCTGACCACAATCTCTCCAAACACTGGCCAAAATAGACCCCAGGCCACAGCTTGAGCACAATCTCCCCAAGCACTGGCCAAAATAGACCCCAGACCACAGCTTGACCACAATCTCCACAAACACTGGCCAAAATAGACCCCAGAGCACAGCTTGACCACAATCCCCCCAAACACTGGCCAAAATAGCCCTCAGACTCCGCCCTTCGCCCTCAGACTCCGCCCCTCGCCCTCAGACTCCGACCCTCTCCCTCACGCCCCCGCCCCTCTCTCTCATGCCCCGCCCTTCATGCCCGCCCCTCTCCCTCAGACCCTGCCTCTCTACCTCAGACCCCGCCCCTCTCCCTCAGACTCCGCCCCTCTCCCTCACAAACACTGGCCAATATAGACCGCAGACCACAGCTTGACCACGATCTCCCCAAACACTGGCCAAAATAGACCCCAGACCACGGCTTGACCACAATCTCTCAAACACTGGCCAAAATAGACCCCAGAGCACAGCTTGACCACAATCTCCCCAAACCCTGGCCAAAATAGACCCCAGACCACAGCTTGACCACAATCTCTCAAACAATGGCCAAAATAGACCCCAGGCCACAGCTTGACCACAATCTCCCAATCACTGGCCAAAATAGACCCCAGACCACAGCTTGACGACAATCCCCCCAAACACTGACCAAAATAGACCCCAGACCACAGCTTGACCACAATCTACCCCAAACATAGGCAAAAATAGACCCCAGACCACAGCTTGACCACAATCTCCTCAAACCCTGCACAAAATAGACCCAGAAAACAGTTTGACCACAATCTCTGAATCACTGGCCAAATACACCCCAGACCACAGCTTGACCACAGTCTCCCCAAACACTGGCCAAAATAGACCCCAGACCACAGCTTGAACACAATCCCCCCAAACACTGCCCAAATAGACCCCAGACCACAGCTTGACCACAATCTACCCCAAACACTGGCCAAAAGAGACCCCAGACCACATCTTGACCACAATACTCCCCAAACACTGGACATAATAGACCCCAGAACACAGCTTGACCACATGCACGCCAAAATAGACCCAAGACCACAGCTTGACCACAATCTCCCCAAAAATTGGCCAAAATAGACCCCAGACCACAGCTTGACCACAATCTCCCCAAACACTGGCCGAAATAGACACCAGACCACAGCTTGACCACAATCTCCCCAAACACTTGCCATAATAGACCCCAGACCACAGCTTGAGCACAATCTCCCCAAAACACTGGCCAAAATAGCCCTCAGACTCCGCCCTTCGCCCTCAGACTCCGCCCCTCGCCCTCAGACTCCGACCCTCTCCCTCACGCCCCACCCCTCTCTCTCATGCCCCGCCCTTCATGCCCCGCCCCTCTCCCTCAGACCCTGCCTCTCTACCTCAGACCCCGCCCCTCTCCCTCAGACTCCGCCCCTCTCCCTCACAAACACTGGCCAATATAGACCGCAGACCACAGCTTGACCACGATCTCCCCAACCTGGCCAAAATAGACCCCAGACCACGGCTTGACCACAATCTCTCAAACACTGGCCAAAATAGACCCCAGACCACGGCTTGACCACAATCTCTCAAACACTGGCCAAAATAGACCCCAGAGCACAGCTTGACCACAATCTCCCCAAACCCTGGCCAAAATAGACCCCAGACCACAGCTTGACCACAATTTCTCAAACAATGGCCAAAATAGACCCCAGGCCACAGCTTGACCACAATCTCCCCAATCACTGGCCAAAATAGACCCCAGACCACAGCTTGACGACAATCCCCCCCAAACAC